>NW_024081330.1:600000-868744 GCF_003009895.1 Hyaena hyaena
GAATGCTCCTCAATAAACCTTCTGTATGCAACTTGTTTCACAGAGAATTCTGTATATGGCAAACTTGACCCTACTAACTCCATACCAGAAGGAATCATTTGAGATGGATTACAGAGCCAAGTATAAAAGCCAAAACTACAAAACTTCTAGAATAACTCATGGGAGAATTTCCTCATGGCTTTGGGGTAATTGAAGATTTCTTAGGACACAAAAGTACTACACAGGAAAGGGAAACATTGCTAAACTGGACTTCATAAAAATTAAAAATGCTTACTACTCAAAAGATACAGAACGCAAGTAACAGACTGGGGAAAAAATACAATACCTAAAAAAATACCTCGTATCCATAAATATAAAACAGTCTTTATAAATCAGCAATATAAGGACAAATGTCCAATAAAAATGGACAAACGACTTAAAAAGAGATTTATGAATAGTATATGTAAAGATGTTTAACATCATCGGTTATCAGGGAAATGAAAATTAAAGCCAAAAGTGCTATACTGTTTACAACCACTTACAATGGCTAAAATTTTAAGACTGACCACAGAAGGCAAGGATGCAAGTAGCTGGAACTCTCTTACATTGTCAGTGGAGTGTAAAATTCTGTAAAAACTTTGGAAAAATGTTTTTTAGTTTCTTATAAAGTTAAATATACATCTACTCCGTGACTCAACACTTTCACTTCTAGATAAGAAATGAAACCTTATATCCCCAAAAGGATTTGTCAGTAGTGTTCCAAGCAGCTTTACTCATGACGGCTAAAACCTGCAAACAGCCACATGTCTGTCAATGGAAGAATAGATAAATAAATTGTGTTATGTCCACTCATTGGAAAAAAAAAAAGAACTCCACCAAAAAAAAAAACAAAAAAAACCCAACCAAACAAAAAAGAACTACTGATACACATATCAATATGGATGAGTCTCAAAAAGATGTTGAATGAGAAATGCCAGACACAAAATAATCATAGTGACTGATTCTATTTATATGAAGTCCAAGAAGAGAAATACAAATCTACGGTGATAGAAAGCAGAAAATAATTGATTCTAATTGTAAAGGAGCATGATAAAACTTCAGCTGTGGTTAAAATATTCTAAAGTATTTTTACATGAAGAGCTTTAAAAAGAGTTCAGAAAGATTGGGATCTCCAAATAAAAGACACTACAGTTTTGGAGAAAAACCTCACAAGTTTACCAAGATTAAATTTAGTCTTTTTAGGGTGAGATAAATAGCAATTTCTTCACACAATTATTCTATCTTCAAAGTACCACGTATCTGCCAAATTCAGTACTGCAAAAATTGGGGATAACTTTTTCCTAAAGTGACAGCAACTTAATAGAAAGGACTCGAGGCTTCATTTATTTTGGAGATTAGTGCTAAGCAGTGTACTTACTATTCTCTCTTGTTTTGGTTTTATTTATCTCAAGGCAAAGAGCTTGGGGTCTTTTCTTAGTTTTTTCACTCTTCTAATGATGTGTTTTTCATTCTGGTAACAAGACATGGAATCACTTTTGCTTTTTCAGAATCAGAGACCCCACCCTCAAACTAGTAAGACCCCATAGATTCTTGGGAAGAATATTAAGAGTGTTCTTTGTTATATCTCATTGTCTTACTCTTGATAAGCAAAAGCTCTCCCCTACAACTGCTAACAGATCAGGAAGAAGTATGATGAATCCTATTTTAATTATAGTAGTCTTCTTGATTGCTTCCTTTTGTGGTTTCCTACCAGAAACATTACAATCTCCCACTAAGGGGTATTTGGAGTGGTGTCGGAGAACTTTTCGGTTGCCACGGTGACAGAGTAGTACTACCACTATTTCAACGTTGGGGACCAGAGTTACTAACTATCCTGCAATGTACACGACAGCCCTGTATGGTATAGGATTGTTCCAACCGATGTTGGTAGTACCTGTCTTAGTCTGCTTGGGCTGCCATAACAAAATATCAGAGACAGAGAAGCTTAAACAACAGGGATTTATTTTCTTATAGTTATAAAAGTTGGAAGTCTGAGACCAGGGTGCCAGCATGATTGGGTTCCAATGAGGGCCCTCTTCCTTGTTTGCAGATGGCTGCCTTCTTGTAGTGTCCTCACATGATGGAGAGAGAGAGAGAGAGAGAGAGAGAGAGATGGGGTTGGGGGCTGAGAAAGAGAGAGAAAGGGGTGGTGGCGAGAGAGAAAAAACTCTCTGTGTCTAATCTTACAAGGACACTAATTCTATCAGATTAGGACCCACCCTATGATCTCATTTAACCTTAATTACTTCCTTATACAGATACAGTCACATTGGTGATTGCCTTAACTAGGGCTTCACCATATAACTTGGGAGGGATATAACTCAGAAGATAGCACACCCTACTGAGAGCCGTAAACATGAGTCTGTTCCAGCTTCAGGTTATACCAAGACATTAAAATTAACATTGTTGCTTCAAGTTAAAGTGAAAATTATGCCTTCAAGATAAATCTAAACTCCTAATCATGACGTCTAGGCTCTTTATATCCTAGCCCTAAACTATTTTTCCAGTCTCACTTCTGTCCATTTCCCCTCATTCCCAAAACGCATTTTTATTTTCACACCTCTGCCCTTGCCCCGTTATTCCCTCACCCTGGAATGTTCTTCTCTTTTCAGTCTGTCTAGGAAGTGCTTACTCATCTTTAAAAAGCCTAATTCACATGACTTCCTCTTTGCAGCTTTTTCTCACCACATCACTACTGTCAGAATTAATTTCTTCTTCGGATTGTACTGAAATTATTTACGGCCTGCCTCTTCTGACAATTTAATCTTTATATCTCCAGCAACTTAAGGGTCCACCTTGCATACGTGCTCCACAAATAGTTCTTGAATTGCATTAAAATTTAATTGATGTAATTGTGACCTCATTTTATCTACTTTCAACTCTGCCATGTATCTCCTTTTCCCCTTGGCTTCCTGCTATAGGAAATTACGACTTAGCGCCAAAACCACCCTCAAGACTTCATTTCTTCTCTCCCCATTCTCTTGATTCTTATATCACAACGTTTTTGTAAGGTGAATAGTCATTGTTTTTAATAACGATGCCTGTATGGTGATGAATAATGATTATATTTCATTCCTTTTTTTTTCTTGTAGATTTTGATTACCAAATAAATCTTCTATCTGATTCACAGTTAGTCTTTGTCTTGGATAAGACACATCATGTCTTGTCCTTACCACAAAAGTTTCAGTAATGCCAAGCAAATCATCCATCAATATAGTAGTGAGTTTCACTCTCCACCATTTCACTCTCCACCAGTTTCACTCCAGTTTCACTCTCCACCATTTCAGTTACCCACAGTCAACTGCATTGTGTACGCAGATGATTCTCCTTTTGACGTATCATCAGATGATCAATAGTAGCCTAACACTGCATCACAATGCCTGTGTCATGCACTTTACTTCATCTCCTCACATAGGCATTTTATCACAAGAAAGGTGAGTAAGTACAAAAAGATATTTTGAGAGAGACTACATTCACATAACTTTTATTGTAATGTACTGGTATAATTGTTTTCTTTTATTATAAGTTATATTTATTAATCTCTTCCTGTGCTAATTTATAAATTAATTTTTGCCATAGTCATGTATGTAAGTATAGAAAAAACCATAGTAAATGTAGGGCTTGTACTATAAACAGTTTCAGACATCCCCTAAGGGTCTTGGAATGTATCTCCCAAGGATAAGGGGGAACTATCGTATACATTTTGACTTTCTCAATATCGCCAATAATTTTTGTCATTGATGAATGAAATTCTCAATCACATATATCTAAAACAAAGAAGCTAAGTTTATTGCATACTAAACAATGGAGAGCTATTCTTATAAATCTTATTCTCTCTGTACAAAGCAAAACTTGATATCATAAAGGGTTTGAGGAATCGTGGTGTTCAAGGATTGGCAGACTCTCTAAAGTGGGAGTGTTTAGAGATTGGCTGACTTTCAGCTGTGAAGTTTAGGGATTAGCTGACTTTCAGAAGCAGTTCTTGGAGTGATGCTGTTGCTGATTGGCTGACCTTCAAAAGCATGTGGCTATCACTAATTGATTAGTATGGGTTTAATACTTGTTCTGTGGTTACTTGTCTACTACTCTGGACTCAGACCAAATAACAGTCTTTTAATCTTCATTTTCAAATTAGGAAGCAGGATCTTTCCAGTTAGGGCATGCATCAGAATCACCTGGAGTGCCTGTAAAAACACAGATTGCTGGGCACCACCCCAAAACTTATTATGTCTTCAGTCTGGAATTGCACCTTAGAATGCACATTTCTAACGAGTTCTCAGGTGATGTTGCTGCCAGGGCAGAGACCACACTTTGAGAACCACTGAGTTAGAGATGAAAAAGTCACAAAAGTAAAGAGTAATTAGAGTTGGCCAGTTTTAGGAACTGTTTGGTGGTGGTAACCTAGAAGGTCAAGCCGGTTACAGTTGAATAGAGGAGTTAAGGCGATGGGCAGAGGCATGGGCAAAGCTAGCCCTGGGCGCTTTCTCAGGGGCCCATGGATGGCAGGGTTTAAGAACTATTGGTGTGAAATATCTGCTGGAAAGGCATAAAAAAGACAGCTTTTGCTCTCCTCCTTCCACACAATGCATGACTGCCTTCTGTTTCTAAATTGTCAGTTAGACAAAGGAAGTCACTTTACCATAATTTGTTTTCCTTTTTGTAAACACAAAATACCTAAATAAAACAGGATTTTAATCTCCTCTTTCTTCTCAGTGTATGTACATAAATTTTGCCTTTGCTAATTAGCACATTCATTCAAGGTAGTGGATACTTTATACATCTGAACAGGCAATTTAATTCTTAAGGAAAAGAAGATCCCCAAGGGGGGAAAATGTGCATCATCAGTTCCTAACACATGGAAGATATATGTTGAAAAATCAAGGTCCATGCCCAAATGTGCAATATATTTTTTGTCTTAAATTCATTCCAGCACAAGAAATATGATTCCAACTAGATTGAAGATTTTTCTTCTCCTAAGAAATGTGATAGTTGCCAACGAGTGATGAAGTTTCCAGAATTCTTCTCCCAATACTTAACAGATGAATTTATTGGATGGAAAAGTATGAGCAAAATCTGAGCTTCTTTGGAAGCATGCCCAAACTCAGCAACGGTGATATCAATAAGTGTCACGTGGAGGCATGTATAAAAGACAGGAAAAGAGCGAAGCAAACACAAAACCACTAAAAAGGCAGCAAAGTAGAGCATATCTAACCTTGATGGAGTACCAGCGTCAGGGTATGAGCCTTACCAATCCATCAACATTGCTTGGTGCTCGTCAGGGTAACCATAAGGAATGGCTGTGTCCTCACTGAAGGAATGGAATGCTCAGGAACATGGAAGGTTGTGCTTCCTATTCTCTATAATGGCCATGACAGCTCTTATCCTCCACAATGGAGGTCTTCTCTACAGAATGTTACTGACCATCCATATTTGCAAGTACCAAGAGATTCAGAAGAAGTCTCCAAGAATCAGAAACTGTAACTCTCTATATTTTGAAATGCTAGACTCTTTCTTAATGGTGGGAGAATACAAAGAACTGGGCCCAGACATTCATACATCTCCCTACTTTTAATTCTAAGCATCCCAGAGTTGATGGCTCTTCTCAAGTGGATTTTCTGTGCCTATTTCTGCCTCCCTAATAGAGTGAATCATTTACCAAATGTGCAAATTTTCAGCCAGATCAACATCTATTTTAACAATATTTTATTTTCAGAGTTTTTTTCATGGAGGGTGAGCAAGCACTCTGTAGGTAGGATGTGTGGGGTTTTTTTTTAATGAGTCTCATGGACAGCTCCAGAAGGCCCCCAATGGCACAGATTCTCTGTGTGTGCACAATTTGTATACTTTTTTTTCTTTTCACTGAGGGATATGCTAGACTGATCTGACTTTATTGATTCAACAAACATGTCTGTGCACCTACCCTGTCCCAGGTGCTGTTCTCAGGGCTGCACTTCTTAAGCGAGTCAAGTCTCTGGTCACCTAAGAGTGTGGTCTCCTGTTTCCTTAATAGCTTTCTTAAACCTGACATCATGCAATTAGAGTTCTAGTCCCTTGTTTCAAAATAAACGGGGGCTTTGTTCCTTGGTTTAAAATATAAACATTAAACAGGTCCCATGGTTATTCACAATTTTCTGCCACTTAACTCAGGACTGTGTATGTTTTCCAAGAAAGAGATTTGGGCTAAGGAAAGATGATGATGCCAGGATGTAAAGGGTGAGAAGAAAAGCAGGCATATCTGGGAGAATGGAGACATGTGAGTCTTATTTACTTCTTTCCTACTCAGGGTCTTAGTGACAGGGCTCCATTTTGGATATATTTTCCATAGCTTTGCTTCACAAAGCGTAGCCCCTTAGCAAATGCTACCAAAATCAGCTGGGAGCACTGATCTAGTACACAGAATGTATAGTATAATAGATAACTTGCAAATCTGTGTGTGAGTGACTGCCACTAACCCCTGTTCCCCATAAACCTAGCACTTTGTTAGTCCCTCCATTAAACATTTTTGGAATGGCTACAATGTGCCCATCACTTTCCAGGGACCAGAGGCACAGTAGAAGAAAACACATACATCTCTTTACCTAAGTCTACATTTTAATGGTGAGGATAAATGTAGAAAGTGGTCGTTTCAGTATTTTGTGATGAATGCTATACAAATATAAGAACATGCCAATATGGCAGGTTATAACTGGGGCACCTAACCCTAGTCTAGGGAGGGCTGTGAGGGAAGACAAAGACAAATTAGCCAGGAGGAAAGGATTTAAGGTTAAGAATGGGAACATTATTTGAGGCAGAGGGGATTTTATATATATATATATATATATATATATATATATATATATATATATATATAAATTTAAATATATATATCTACAGTGAGAATGGGTGTGCAATAATAAGAATATTTTGGTTCCTGTCCATATTTAGTCTTTGATCCTGGCTTCTGACACAGAGATTTTAAAACCTTAGCCATTTCCTGAGTAATGGGGTGATAGAAGCATTTATACAAGGCTCCCAAATCCCTTAGAATTTCCTGGGTGATAGGAGCATCTTTGGTTCTATTAAAGCAACTCTTAGTGGGCTCCTGGATGGGGGTTGGTCACTAGAAGGACCAGTCAAAACCAGAAACTTGGAACTTTCATCCCCATCTGCCATTCTTGGGGGATGGAAAGGGGGCTAAAGATTGAGTTAGTAATGGATCATGTTTCCCCAATGAAGATTCCATAAAAATCCCTAAAGTCCAGAATGGGCCATGCCTCAACCAATTCAGAATGCAAGTATTGTATGCACAGAGAGATGCTTAGAATTTGATAATCATAATAAACCCACTTTGCAAAAAATCTGCTTACTTTATCGTGTTGAGGCCTCAAAGAAGAAATTAAAAGCTATTCTATGTTGAAGAGAAGGCTGTTACGTCTTTGCTCTTTTGCCCACACTACTTTCCAGTCTCCTTGGTCATCTAAAAGGTCTTTAGCTTTTCTAATGGAAATAAATTCATATTCCTGGGAAACTTCAGTAAAAATCCAGGTGAGTTCTGCCAGACTGGACAGGCCCCAACCATGGACTGTTCTTCCCTCCTACATTTCTTCTTCTCCTTCTCCATCTCCTTCTCCTTCTCCTTCTCCTTCTTCCTCTTCCTCCTCCTCCCTCCTCCTCCTTAGGCAATGTATGTTTTCCCTAAAGATGAAGCTGAATCTTATTAGGTAAAAGTAGAATATCTCCTGGTAGGAGACAGTAATTTCACCTGTTACCTTAAAAGAAGGAATTTTTTTAGTGTTTATTTTATTTTTGAGAGAAAGAGAGAGACAGAGAGACAGAGTGTGAGCAGGGGAGGAGCAGAGAGAGATGAAGACAGAGAATCCAAAGCAGGCTCTAGGCTCTGAGGTGTCAGCTCAGAGCCCATGTTGGAACTCAAATCCACAAACTGTGAGATCATGACCTAAGCCTGATCTGAAGTCAAATGCTTAATTGACTGAGCCACCCAGGCACCCCAAAAGAAGGGATTTAATATTAATAATTCTTCATTAGATACAAAGACTTGCTATCTGAAAAAGAGAAAGCTAAGGTAAGATGAAGTAGCAACTGCTGGAAGCAGCTCTCACTCCTAAAAATAAAGAGAAATAGCAAAGAGAGCTTGGAAATATTAAAACTTAATGGCCGTTGGAAGAGGGGCCTCTTTGCAGTGAGGGTGCTGTGGGCATTAGGGACACTGCAAAGTGGATTCAACTGCAGCCACTGGAATGAACTGCTGTTGCTGAGATTAAAAAGTTTTGCTGTTATACTCACTGGAGAGAGAGCTGAAAGGAAGCCCATAGGAAGCAAACAAAAAGGGCAAAGTCCATACTTCCTCCTCTAGCCTGGCAGTTCCCTCCAGCACCTCCTGCTGGCAAGCCAAGCAGGGAATCATCTGGTGAAGCAGGTGATTCCCAGCCTCACCAGCAGAGAGAATTAGGTAGATCGGTGAGTTTAATTTAAAAGCTAATAAATGATACTCTTCTATTTTTTGTAAAAAAGAGGTCCTAGTAAAAAAAAAAGGGAGGGGAGTGGGGGGGCTATAATTCTGAATTGGAAATCAACATCAGTGTCCAGACACGGAAAAAATAAAACATCAACTGTAAGTACAACATATTTTATGAGTTAACTGCCACTTGTACAAGGTATAATAAATGATAATACAGCTCAGTTTCCTCAAAGGTGATGAATTTTACTTTAAGCCAAATGTGGTAGATGTAATTAGTGGTTCCAACTTGTTTTCTTTCCTCATAATAGAATCATATAGCCACACCCCTGCCTGGCTTTATGGTGGGCAGAGTGTACTCTCCTAGCTCTTGATTTTGTGCTCGGACATGTGATTTGCTTCAAACAATGAGGCATTAACTAACGTGACCAGAGCAGAAATAAACTTGCACAACTGAGCTCTTGTCCTTTGATGGTCTACTATGAGATTAACATGCTCCCCATGTAGCTGCTGCCCTTTCAACCTTGGCTCCAGAAGAAGATACCTGGATCATACCAAATGCTCTGGGTAACCACTGGCCCAAGAAAGAGCAGAGACATATGGGACAAAACTTGATCTCAGCTGGGAGCCTGGAGTCTAGCCTAGCCCAGCCAAGTAACATTCAATCTACAGATCCATCAGTCTAAGAGAAAATTTGTTATGTTAAGCCTTTGAGTTTTGGAGTTTGTTATGCAGCATTATTGTGGCAATAGCTGACTAACACATTAGGTTTCTCAGGCTTCATTGACACATTGGTAGATCTAATCAGGAAGCAGAAAACACTCATTATTTAATAAAGAGACA
The DNA here is from genome assembly GCF_003009895.1 of Hyaena hyaena. Lineage (NCBI taxonomy): Eukaryota > Metazoa > Chordata > Mammalia > Carnivora > Hyaenidae > Hyaena > Hyaena hyaena. The sequence continues at coordinate 609,317 of NW_024081330.1, forward strand.
TTTAATGCAGAGAATTGATTATTGAGGTGAAAGAAAAGGCTAAGAAGCCAACCAAAGGACATTGAATCAAGCCAGAGATTGGTAATAATAAGAAAATGCTTCTAGCCCTAGACTGGAGGGGAAATGAGAAGAAGGCGGAAGGATCACTCAGTGGAGACTAAAACCTTGACAAGTCTTTTGGATGGCGACTGGAGTCACTGAAGATACATAATCACTGCCGGAGATGCCACCTAAAGCCAGACAATGGGGAGAAATACCCTTGTTTCTCCCTTATTTCCACCCTCCAGTCCCCTGCCTGTGCCTGTCATTGGCTGAAACCCCCAGAAACCAAGTTTAGGATGCCTGAGAAACACAGCTTGAGACCACGTGTCATCCAGAGCTGAGCCCAAGGGAAGGGCAATGAATGGATTTACAAGAGATTCTCTCATCAACAAGAATGCTTATATTATTGCCTGACCACAAGAAAGTCAGTCTTGTAGAGTCTCTTTCTTCAGGAAACTTCTAGAATGTCCCCCCGGGGTGCTTACAAGCACTAATTAATCAGCCTTGATCATTGTCACTGTGGTGACAAGTTAGAGGACTCAGGCCCCAGCAGTTCATGGCAGTTTCACTTCAAGCTATAACTCTGCTTCAGAGGCCATGCCTGTTCTGTGGCCATGTCTCTGGAGCTGGAAGTCTGCAAAGCCCTCTTGCTGATGAAATAAGAATGCAGAGGAGCTGATATAATACCACCATTCTTTACAGAGGTCCACATTATTGATTTCAAGAAATGAAAAAGAACAGCTTCCTTTGCTTTTAACTGAAAGAAGAAGAGGTCCCAGAGCTAGACTATGTGAATCCTAAAGCATTATTGCATCGTGGTAAAGCTTGGTCCATTCCCATATGTCATTTTCTCCCAGAGCATACAACTCATGCTAAGGCTGGCTAGTGTCAAATGAACTTTCCTACCACTCACCAAACCATTGATGGAAATATGACCCTCCTTTAATGGTTAGGGCTTTTGTGTGCTTCACATTTTTTTCACTTATGGTGAATTCCCTTGGAGGTCCCTAATGACCTTTTCTATGATATGGCCTTAGTCAGAGCTCCCTCGCCCCCAACTTAGACATGCTTGTACATGAGTGAAACTCCAAAAGTAAAACCTTGGGTAGAGTTTAAATATTTTCCCAGGAGGCTGCTTAACCCCATTGTAAGTTGGTAGAAGCAATCGTTAATGGAGTGCGGATGACCACATCCACTAGCCAGAGTGCCTGGGCCTCTCAGCTCCTTCCCAAATGAGTTACCTTACTCTGTTCATGGGTTCACACTAGAGGGAATCTAGAGATTTCATTTCATGGTGTCAATTTAAATTTGAGAAAACCGAAGTTCAGAAACACAAAATTATTGCTTGTGGCACACTGTTAGCTAGTGATTTCTGAAAAAGCATCCAAATAAGCCAGATAAGATGCAAACTAAGGGAGAGTCAGCAGCAGGCAAAAGCAGATGAGTAGAATGCTAGAAAAGAAAATAAGATCAGGGAGAAGAAAGTAGCTTAATTTAAAGAAATAAAATAAGAAAAATCAAAAGATTACATATGTATGTATGTATGTATCTACTCACCTACCTACCTACCTAACTACCTTCCTGCCTACTTACTTACCTTCTTATATTTAGATTATGATGAAGGAGCTCTGTTCTCTTCAAGAACCATGCCATGTCTCCTCTTAATTCTTCTCTTCTTGAGCTGTAGAATTTCTCAATTCATATTTTCCCAAACTAAATAAAAGACTCACAATGTATGCTGAGATAATAATATTGACTGAGAGTCTACTGCGTTTAGGAGAGTAGAACACAAAGCGAGAGGCAGGCTGGCCTCCTACATTTAGGAATGAGATAAAGTCATCATGGTGGCTTCCCTACTACCCACAGAAGTGGTCTCCCCTGGAGTGAGTCACCTCGCCTTGCTGTGTCTGTTTCCCCATCTCTAGAATGTGATTAAGTCCATGAGACCCTGTCCGTCTCATGGAAATGCTGCTAGAATCATGTTGATCTTGAGATGGTTTTTAATCATTAGGATTGATGTGAGAATACCAAAGGAAAAATAAATGAGTTGTGGAAACACAGATGATTATTGTTTTGTGTATATATAATTTTAATAATCAGAAAATAAAAAGATATAGAAAACCTGGTCTTATTGGAGTTTGAGATAATAATCAGCCCCCTGTCTTTCTTGAGCCCAAATTCAATTATAGATAAAGGGGTTAAAAAATTTGATTCATACTAGTAAAACTGTATTGAAGAACAAAGCTTGGACTTGAGGCCAGTGTAGGCCTCTGAATACTCCTCCCTCACCCTTCATATTCAAAGACCTCAGACCTGAAGAACAGACACTTGCCCCAGTAGGTGCTAAAGAATCCTGGCCTGTCTTACCCCTTTGAATGCAGAGGATCCTACTAACAGAGACAAAGCAAGGAGGCCACCAACTTTTCACATTTTAACTTCACCTAACAGCAGACTGCTAGATGCCCAAACTTACCATCACACCAAACAGATAATACCACCCCTCCTGTAATGGGAATGGCCCACAAAAAGAAAACACACACACACACACACACACACACACACACACACACATAGTTCCTCTTACCCCACACGGGCTGAGAATGTCTATTTTATTGGCCAGGAAGAATGGGAATCAAGAGAGAGGATGCTTCCTCTACAGGCCCTCACTGCCCCAGTGACCCTGGCAAAGAGGGAAAAGGTTGCAGGTGTGCAGCATGCTACTGACATGCTACTGACATGCTACTGACCATGTCCCTGCAGCTGCCTGGACAGCACAGCAGGGTGAATAGCTGAGTGAAGCAATGGAAATAATGTTTGTGGCTGCCTGGGCCCAGGCTGACTCAACTGGATGAAGATGGGCTATAAAAATCAAGTGAAAAAAAACCCAAACCAGTTGACCAAGTAGTACATGTAAGAGACTATTCATTTCCTATATGGTTAACTGGAACTCGGGGTTTAGAAATAAAGTCTTTTTTCCCCTTTTGATAGATAAGAGGGTGGATCTTTACAATATTCAAGAGGAAGCAGCTGCATGTTTTGGCAACCATTTAGAGGAAAAGAGTGAATACATGAAATATTACTGCAAAAGTATAAGGGAGAAATTTGAGTAGACAGCCAAGAAAAAAAGAGTAAGGAGTGGAGAACAGTAAATTTAGGAGATCTCCATATGATGTGGTTTCTCAAAGATAGTGTATTTAAAAAAAAAAAAAAAAGCAAAGAGAGAGGGCTAGAAGCAACGGCTTGGAACAGTGAGCACCAAATTGAGGAAAAACTTTCCTGAGAGACACTTAAAAAGTAATCAGAGAAACAAGTTCAAGACCCAGAAAGGGCAGTTTGTCTGGAGCTTGAAATGGAAAGAATCACAACGAGATTCCCCTCCTATATCAAACTCTCACTGGACCGAGAAATCTGCTGTGCTAATAGCTCCGAACCAATTGCTTTGCATGAGATCTGGGCTAGTCTAAATGACTTTGTCAAACTTCAATTTCCCATTTTAAACGCAGAACAAATAATGACTTCGAGGTGTATATAGCATTAGTGCTATCCAGTTAACTCCTTGCAAAGAAGCCAAGTTAAGTTTATACACTTGGGAGGTTTCTCATAAGATTGATTCTGAGAGAGGCTGGATTAGCCACTTTGTGTAACACAGCTTTCTCACTCTGCCCTTCTCACCTTCACCGTGTGCTTTGCTTCATCTCATAGCTCATTCCTGGAGAACACGGTGTCACCATTCTGTTCTTCTCCCTTATCTGGCATATCTACCGATGGACCCGACATGGCTACAGAAAACTCATTGTTGATATAAATTTAAAGTTTATGCGACTTTAGATGACTCTCTATTTTACACTTAACCTGACTGCTTATCATGCTTGGATAAAAGGTGTGTCATTCTTATGTAATCAACTTGATTACATGGTATATTTTGCTGAAAGCTACCCTGAAAACTGTCATAGGGAACTAACATTTAGATCAAATAAAATCCCAGCTGATAAAAGCGACAATCATTAAAGGATATTAACATTGAACATTATGACCAAGTAAAGGATCATTTAATCAAGACTTAAATATCTGAATTTCTAAGTGACACCACCTGAAATAGATCTTTCTCTGCTAATCAGCCAAGTGGAGGGATGGAGAGAAGAGTTGGTCAAAATATTGTGGACTGTCTTCTGGAATCAATGAAAAGAAGCTCAAATTTAAATGAGAGCTTCTAAATTCCACAAACTTTGCCAGCTGATTTTATAAACTTTATTCCATGGTGGCATTGGTATCTGTACTTTCATTTTAAAGGTGCATAAACTTAAAATCAAAGAGATTATGTCACTCACTCGGGTTCATACCACTGTTACATGACAAATCCAGACTCCATGCCCCGGGCTATTTAACTCTGAGTTCACTCCTATTCCATTCTTCAGAAGTGAGTTCTTAGAGTTGTCCTCTGGGTTTTGTTTTGTTTTTTAATTTTTTAAAATGTTTTATTCATTTCTGAGAGACAGAGAGAGACAGTGTGAGCAGGGGAGGGTCAGAGAGAGGTAGACACAGAATCGAAGGCAGGCTCCAGGCTCTGAGCTGTCAGCACAGAGCCCTATGTGGGGCTCAAACCCACGAGAGATGAGATCATGACCTGAGCCGAAGTCAGACACTCAACTGACTGAGCCACCTAGGCGCCCCTGTCCTCTGGGTTTTTTGTTTTTGTTTTTCCCTCTTCATGCCACAGCTCTGGGTCTCATCTAAGGAGGACTCCCAGAGAGAAGTTAACACCCACTGAGAGAACAGATTCCTCTGTGGACCTGGAAAAACTCAATTCGGTCCAGTGGAGAACATGTCTAAGACACTATGATAGGAGTTGAGACAGGGAGGAGAGAACCTGGAATAGAAATACAAACAGAATTATGACATGTCTTCAATGCTTTGTAACAGTTTTTCTTGCTATGAAGTCTTTTCTGCATCTCCCTTCCTGGACTGACTTCTCCCTCTTGAGGCCCTCACTCTACCAGAGACCTCCTCCACCACTGCACCTTTCGTGTTTCATTCCACTTGGAGCCTGTTTCACAAAGGAGAATTCAGCAGTTGGTCCTGAAAGGGCTGGAGGAGAGGAGAAATTTGCAAATAAATCTAACACTTATTTTTCTCCCTGCATTTGACTGTCTGTTCCTTGAGGGCAGGAAATGCATCTGTACCAAGTGTTAAGCGCAGGGCCTGGGGCATAATAAAGTTCAGAATGAATCAGTACATGCACAAATTGGGTAACGCAATCTACTAGTAGAGAGAAATACTTAAACGTCTCAGTGAGAAACAGGACAGGTCAAACTAAGTGCCAACTCAACTGATAAGATTTTCCCAAACAGAGGTTTGCAGCTGAAAAAAAAAAAAGAATTATCCTAAAACCAACCAACCAACATTGAAACATCAAAGAGAAGAATCCATAAAATCCATAAAATTATCTTTTCACCGGTTTCAAGGTATCTTTTTTTTTTTTTTTTTTTCTGAGAGAGAGAGAGAGAGAGAGGCAGCATGAGCAGGGGAGGGTCAGAGAGAGAGGGAGACAGAATCTGAAGCAGGCTCCAGGCTCTGAGCTGAGATGTCAGCACAAAGCCCGACGTGGGGCTCGAACCCACAAACCGTGAGATCATGACCTGAGCCGAAGCTGGATGCTTAGCCGACTGAGCCATCCAGGCGCCCCTCAAGGTATCTTCTAAACGCATCTGTAGACACCATAATTTATTCTGCCCAACATTCTCCAACCGCAACTACAGGGAAGGTGTGCAAAGTTCAATGTAACAATTTGTTTTCTGATCTGTTCCCCTCAGCTCATCTCCCATTATCTGCTTTACATACTATGAGGCCACATATCGGACGTGCCTCATAAAAGGGCATAAACACCTTTTATTCACAGTAACGTGAATGTCGTCTATTTATCGAGTACCTACAATGGCTGAGGCACCCACCAGATTCCTGACAGACTGATTTTATTTAATCCACACAAATATCCTGATGAAGTGACTCTCAGATTCCCACATTTCACGGATGAGATTTCTGGGACCAGGTTAAGTAATTTACCCCCAAACTCCATGGTAACAGGAGGCAGAGTAAAAATGTGAATTTTGATTTGTCTGACTTCAGAGTCAGAACCCTTAAATGCCCATCAAAGCTCAGCAGCCTTAGACTTCCTTTGTGGGAAACAAGGATATCAAACACCACTCAACTTCTTCCTTTCCAGAGAAGAAGGACATTCCTCATAACAGGTCCTATTGTTCTGAGCTGCCGTTAGAGGGTAAAGTTGCAGCTCTGATATGCCGTTCCAGTCCAGCGCCACTGCCTTCAGGAACAGCTATTGCCCATGATACACCTGAGGAGAAAATTGGGGCTGAAATGAAGTCACACTTTATTTTGTGGGGTCGTTTTCTGCATCAGAGAAAGGAGTCTTAACACATTCTGTACCAGTAACAGAACAGAGCAACATCACACAGTCCCCAGTAATCTCAGGAGGAATCATTTCCCTTTCTCACGGTTGCAGATTCTCTGCTCAAATGCAGGCATGTAAATAATTAGAATAACTCTAGTCAAACTTGGAGCCTCTAGAGAGGAAATTCATAAGCATTGTGCAAAGTGGTTTATAAATGTCATGTTATTATTTCTTAAAATGGGTTAGGCAGGGGTTTATCCACGCTTTTTTAGAGACCAAAATGATTTCACATTCTCAAATGTTTCTCCTGTGGACTAGAAATGGTTCCAGGCTATCTCTAAAGGAGAAACTGAATACATATGCGCACATGCGTGTTAGGGCCGGAGGAGCCCCAGAGCTCAGCTTGCCCAGCCGTCATCCAGCGGAGGCCAGGAGAGCCGGTGATGGCCCTCAGGACCCATCCTGGGCGCATCAGGAGACTAGCTCGGCCTGAAACCCACGTCTGCCTGCTCTCAGCATAGGATGACTTTGATCACACCCCAGGGGAAGCAATGGGAATTCAGGGAAACAAGAATCAGAATGTCATGTTGATGACTTGGAGGGCTCACACCAAGTCAGTCTGCACCAACATTTTTTTAAAGTAAACATAAGGCCTTTTACATAAAAAATACAGAATTGATTTTTTAATAGATGATTTTTAAAAAAGCATGGATGGGAAAAAATGAAACAATCATCCTATCACACAGAGAGAGTCACTCATTGAACCTCGGTATCAATGCCTCTGGATGTTTCTATGCTCACATGTGCTTATAAATTGATTCTTTTTACACATGGGACCACACCATAAATACTGTCCGATAATTAGCTTAGCAGCATATTTCAAACATCTTTCCAAGCGGATGTATCTTCACCTATGTTATTTTTATGGCTGACCAGCATTCCATGGCATGGCCGTTGCATAATTTATTAAGCCAGTTTCCTAATGTGAGACTTCGACTATTTTTTCACTAATAAAAGCAAGGGAAACATGGTGTAATAACTGGATGCGCTCAGACCCCTTCAGGGTGCTTCCTTAGAGCTGTGTCAGCACAGACCAACTACTACCCTCTCCAAACTTTTCCCTCCACCAGCAGTCACGCCTCTCACAGGGCTTGTTTGGTATCTTAAGGGAGGGAGTGTGCATAGGAAGTGCTTAGCACACGTTGGTTGCTTTCCTTGTTGCTGTTCAGTTGGATGGTGTTATCATCAACTCTTCCACAAAATGTTTTTTACTAAATTTTTGTGCCCACCCTAAATTATTTCCTGAGAATAAGTCTTATATATTGTATTCTTAAATCAAAAAATATTCACAGATATTTCACATTTAGTGCCAAGTTGCTCTCTGAAGACTGTGCCAGGTTACTGCCCCCTGAAAAGAAACCAGTGTGCACAGTACCTCATACATTCTCCACAACTGGCCTTATGATTCTTTTTAAATCATCGTTGCCAAATTGAGTATTGATAAAGATTAGTTTTTGAACGCTATTTCTTTGTGTGTCAAGGTCAACCATTTCCATCCATGTTTTGGCCATTTACGTCTTTTCCTCCTCCTCCTCCTCCTCCTCCTTTTTGGACTTGTCTCTGGCACAATCTTGTCTCTCTGAAATTGTTCATAAAGTCCATTTAGCAGCTGCTTTAGCCTTTTGGGTAAAAAGTATCCTCTAGATTACATAAGCACCATGAGGTCAGGGATGGAGACTGTCTTCTTTACTGTTCTCACTCTCTGTAGTGCCTGGATGTGAAATGGCCCCAGAAGACATTGATGGAATGACAGATTGACTGAATGGATGATGGATGGCGGGTGGAGACTGTAAAAATGGTTCCTTAGAGCCAGCCTGCAGCATTGCCATGACATGCATCCCCAGGTTTGCCAAGTCCTCTCTTCAATCCACTCAAAGAAAGATACCCAGACTTAAGCCACACCTCTAATGAGACCCTCACTATTACTAGAATCTCCTTCCCCTCTCGAGAATGTTCTTGTCACAAAGCTGTGCATGTCACCGAGCATGCAGGCAACTGGCATTCACTTTATCTGAAGAGAGCCTGAAGACGCAGGAAGCATTCATCAGACAGATAGATGGTATTACCTTTGATTTTCTTCAGTAAATCCATACTGTGTACCTACCAAGTGAAGGCACTGGGCTCTGGGAGAAACAAACAGGTGAGGAACGTAGAGGGAGGAACAGGGAGTGCTGTCCCCAATCCTCAGGAAAAGGAGTTCTTTCAGTCCTTGCCGACGTCACAGGAACCAGGTAGGTCAGTATTGTGGTGACACAGCCACCACCAAAGGTGAGGGAGCATGATCTTTTTTTTTTTTTAATGTTTATTTATTCCTGAGAGAGCGCGAGCATGAGTGGGGGAGGGGCAGAGCGAAAGAGGTCCACAGAACCTGAAGCAGGCTCCAGGCTCTGAGCTGAGTCGGGCATAGCACAGAGCCCCTTGCGGGTGTGACATAATGACCTGAGCCAAAGCTGAAAGCTTAACCTTAACTGACTGAGCCACCCAGGCGCTCCCGAGGGAGCTTGATCTTAAAGAGGGCAGTCACTTCTCAGCTCTAGTCAGGTGCTGCCAGAGCACAAACGTGGGTTTGGAGCTGCCGGAATCTATCTGGGATGGGATGGGAAATCTCCTGACTACATGTTGGTTTACTTTTCAAACATTATGTAGGTCCAACGAAAGGTTAGCGGGCCCATATGGGAGCAGTTCCTAGGAAACAAAACGGCCACACACGGCAAATGAGGGGCGCAGGTGGTAAAGTACAATGGCACGAGGGAGGGAGCAGTGCTTGCGGGCGGAGCAGCTGCAGACAGAGGTGAGGCATGAACCTCATTTTGCAGGGCGACGTTCAGACAGGCTGAAAGGGCCATTTGAATGAACACTGAATGCATTTCTCCATCTTTCAATTGCGAAGAACCGGTGTGCAGGGCATAAAGGCAGAGTCAGGGCGGAGCGCATTAAGTGAAGTGGAGACACCATCCATTGTGAATACAGGACCTGGCAGCTTCAGCAAGACATTAGGGAGCTATCTCGGGGACGATGGCAAGCCCAAGTCTCCACCAGAGTCTTCTCCAGCCTCCACGGCATTACAGATAGAGCTCTTACCCTGCATTGTCCCCACTGCAGTGACCCAGGACACCACTGGGTTTGGACCCCCACTAGCCAGTGTCCACGGCAGCCCTAACTGCCTTCACAAAACCCATAAGACTCGTGAGCCTGACATTGCAGAATTTATACTGGCAGACTCCTATTTTTCAAGCCGCTGCCCATCCTTTTTCTCTTTAAACAGCAGACTCATGTATGATGTTCTATTTTTCCATTTGAAAATGCTCCAGCTGAACACTTGCATGGTTGCCATGACAACTATCAGGTAGCATCGTCTTGGGCCTGAAGCGGAGACTGCCTGCAAGAAAGCCAATGCAGTCGTATATTGTTTCTTCCTGGACTAATCTTTTCAACTATAGCCTATACTGTTCCCATAATGTATTCGATCAGAAGCTTGAGTGGTTTATTGAATTTAATGTGCCATGGCCCTCCTTTGACTGAGCAATCCATTCAGTAGTGGGCCTTTATTTTGAATTTTCTACTTGGCAATAAAAAGTGCAGGGCCTAGTGCGGTGCGTGTTTTGTGGTTTCTAAGATCCCAAGAAAGAAAATGGATTTGCACACACAAACAGACTGTCTTTTTAATCTCTCACTCACTGAAGAATTATTCATCTTATTTTGACTGGACCCAAGTGGGCTATTTGCCAAACATCTGATTTCTAGATACTGTATATATCACCGGGGGAGAGCTAATACATTTCTGTGATTAGTGAACACTACGAGCAGGCATGAAGTAACAGCCAGCTGCCTCAGCCAGACAGTGGCTATCAATTCTAAACCCTCCAATGTGCCCCCCTCTACCTATGTCCTTATAGAGTGTCCATGCCTCCCCAGCCTCCCTGGGCCAGGGAGGTAAGGTCAGTATAAGATAGGGGTGCATTTACCGTGGAAAGGGGCAACGCAGTAGGATACTGTGAGTGGTAGTGTTCTTTGGGATCAATAAAATGAGAAGTTCGATTGTTGCACAAAGTTTCAGAGTAGGCTGGAGACCGCGAGAGAGGAGGGGTTATAAGGAGCTGTTGTACAACTGTGCACGCACCTTTAAATGTTTGAGAGAAGCATGGGTGAACACTGGAATCCTTTTTAGGGCTATGCTTCTTTGAATGTGAAACCACTGAGGATAGGGTTGGACTGCATAGATCACAGCTTAGTACACATGAACAATGTTTTAACTGGAACGTTAACATTTCCTAGTAATTTAACTAAGAGTCATATCACACCACTGACTAGTTATAAAATATTTAACGTTAGGCTTTTCATTCAGTGGATGTCATTTGGGCACCTCCCAGGTTTTGACTTTTTAAAATCAGACCTTAGGCACACGCTTATCATTGGTCCAAGGATGCCCTTCTTTGGCTTATGAATCTACACATTGGTTTACTTGTTAATAATGTCTTATGGACACCCATGAGCCCATCATCCTCTATCACAGTTTTCGGTGTTGTGGGAGGTACAAAGATGAGGAAAATGCGTCGCTCCCTTCAAAAAGCCTCTAATTTGGTGCGATAGGCTGATGATGGCTCCCAAAGTCATGTTGAAACTCTGCCTGTAGAACCAGTGAATATCACAGTGTTTTGAAACTGGGCCTTTGCAGGTGTGATTGAGTTAAGGATCTAGTAATGAGCAGAGTATCCTGGATCCTCTGCCTGGACCCTAAATGCCTTCAAAAGCATCCTTATAAGAGAGAGACGGAGAGCCTACCCACCCAGACAGAAGAGAAGACAATGTGAAGACAGAGGCAGAGTTACAAGTGATGTGGCCACAGGCCAATGAACATTCAGAAAATCCAGCAGGCATCAGAAGCTGAAAGAGGCATGGGATAGATTCTCTCCTAGAGCCACCAGTGGGAATGCAGCCCTGCTAACATTTAACTTCAGACTTCTGGTCTCCAGAACTGTGAGATAATAGATTTCTGTTGTCCGAAGCCACCAAGTTCATGGTAATTTGTTACAGCAGCCCTAGGAATCTGATACATTTGGGATGATAGTGAGGCACGCACGTGTGCAGCAGCAACTAGAAGAGCCAGCACTTACCAAACACCTTCTCCGTGCCAAGCATTCTACCTGCGTTCTCTCTTTTCATTCTCCAAACGATACTGTCAAGCCCATCTCCATTTTGTATATGAGCTCATTGAGCCTCATGTCTTAGAAAATTTTCCCAGAGTCCTAAATCTAATGAGTGGCATTCAGGGAATTCAAACACAGGATTCCCCACTGCTATCCGAAAGTAGAACATTCCCGTGAAAACTTTCATCTGACAAAATGGTGTAAACTGAAAAGTATCCTTTGCTTTCTGAAAGTTCCTGTTGGGCCACTTTGTTGAAAGAAATCCAAAGGGATTTTCGCTTTTACAAAAACAGCCTTAACTGTACTAATACAAGTTTTTTTAAAAGGGAAGTGGCAAATTGCAGACTCTTGCGGGCTGAGGGATGCTTGTACTAAGCACTGACAAGTGTACCCTCTAACTCAGAATTGAGACATATGCACACCCTGAACTCTGAAGTGCAGACCAGCCATATGTGCTGAAATTAACATAGTTTCCTTCTAGATTTTCTAGTAGAAAAATTCTAGATAGCTTAATCGAAGCTTCATTTTTCTCTGTACTCTGGGTCTTTACTTCACCAGTATTCTAAACCATACTTCATCTGTCCAATAAGAAAATTGCTGTCGGCCTCACACAAAAATGTGTAGAATGCCTTCAGGAAACATGGGGTAGACCAGTTTTGTGGAAGCAGAGCTGTTTGCATCAGAGAGTCACAAGGAAGGCAAACAGAATTTTGGTGCAAGCCAGGTTGTAAGAGGCCAAGGGAAGTCTGATCTAAGGGAACTGGACTTGATTCTGTCATCAGAAGTCAGTGGAGATGACTATGAAAAGACAATCAGTCTAGTAAGTAGGGGTTATTGGTGACTTTGTGTGGGGTGAGGATGATGGTAGATTGCAGGTACTTAAGGAAGACCAGGACATGTGGAAATGGAAGCAGATGGACAAACTCCTCATTGGAGGTATCGGGCAGTGGAAGAAAGGAGACAAACAGAATGAGAGAGGGGGTCAGTGGGTCTGGGCATCAGCAGGTCAAGTCTCTTCGCTGTAGGAGAGACTAATGGGTATGGCTCTGAAGGAGACTGTAAAGGAAGCCAGGCATTTTTCTTTTAAATTGAAGTATAGGTGACACAGTGTTCCATTCGTTTCAGGTATGGAACAGTGATTCTACAGGCTTATACTTTCTGCTTGTTCCCTACAAGTGTAGCTACCATCTGCCACTATACGACACTATTGTAGTACTGTTGTAGTCCCTATGCTGTATCTTTCATCCTCGTAATTTATTCATTTCCTAACTGGAAGCCTGTACCTCCCTCTCCCCTTCACTCATTTTGCCCTCCCCTCCACTCCCTCCCCTTGGAAGCCAGTGATTTTTGTAAAGCCCCAGGGTAAAAGTAGGGGCTCTTCCTAGATTCCAAAGCAAATGGATTAAACTCGGTTCAGTAATTCTCAGACTGCTCCAGGGAGGCACTGGAGTGTATGAAGTCCTTCGAGAGTCTAAAGTCAAATTTCAGACACACTAATGCTTTGATAATGTCTGTTCTTTAGTTTTTGTACGAATCAATACCTTCACTTAAAAATATTCTACTGATATTTAAAGTAGCTGAGAAAAGAAATTACGTTTCCTTCTCTCCCTGGCCCAGGTCTGGTCCTGTGATGCCCAGCACAGAGGCTTTGCTTAATAGGTATGAGCTGAAGGAGTGAAGGGTGTCTACAGCATGACTCTACCATATAAGTTCTATGACCTTGGGCAAGTTACCTCAGCTAGTTTCCTGATCTCTGACATGCAGGTAATAATAGCCAAGTCACAGAATCATTGTGAGCCCTAACGGAGATAATGAGCGTAAAGCATAGAGTGTGGTAGCAGACACATAATAGATAGAGAACCTACCAAAACGGTCGAACCCATGTTTTGAGAAGCCATGGATCAGAGTTGTCAAGACAGAAACTGTAAATCAAGCACATTTCACTTCCAATTCCACTCAGCTGCTTACTGTCTGGATGGCTGTGGACAGTTTACTTAACCTCTCTAAAGCTAGTCTTTCATTTATAAAATGTGGATAATAATATTTACTTTATTAAGGATGTATAGAGGAATGAATGAGGTAGTGTATGTAGAGCTGGCCTCTCCCTTCTTTTACATTAATATGCAAATTTTAAAATAATATTTCACTTTAAATGGAAGAAAGAAAATTGAAATCCCCAATAACAATCATTTGGATGTACTCTCTTCTTTTTCAAAATAAACCGTGCTGTGTGTTCTTCCCTATTTTCCCTAATTTAAAAGACAAGGAGTTACGCACTAATAAATTTTTTTTAATGTTTATTTTTGAGACAGAGTGCACACAAATGGGTGAGGGGCAAAGAGAGAGACAGAGGATCTGAAGCAGGCTCCATGCTGTCAGCACAAAACCTCACGTGGGGGTCGAACCCACAAACTGTGAGATCATGACCTGAGCCAAAGTTGGACACTCAACTGACTGAGCTACTCGGGCATCTCACACTGATAAACTTAATATCACCTCTTCCCTGGATTAAAAGTGTCCCCAACCTCTCTATTCTGAATGGGGTAGAATTTACAAATTTACATATAGACATAATAACATGATACTCCATAATGTTCCTTATCCTAGTCTCTCTCTGGTTGGTTTCAATACTTCAAGGTATATAAAACTAAAAAGGTTCACACTTTCTATCCCCCAGATGATGTGAGACAAATGGGAAGGATAGCAAGTAAGATTTGAGATTTTGGAATGTGGATTCTCACGGTTCACACAGCCTCTGAGTGCCAGCCCATAATATCACTTCTAGATGATTATTGAAGACATGAGCATGAAAATATAACAATTAGATATGACACTTCAGGGTCTAAAATCCCAGAAGGTTCTGCTTGATTAAAAATGGTCCATGTGGAAACTTTCAAAACCTGAAATTAGTTTCAATATATGAGGAACTCTTCTCACACGTACTAATAACGGACAGATGAACTTGATACCAGACCTTGGAAGTAGTCAGAGGAAGCACATTGAATCAATGCTCTAAGTAATAAACTCGAAAGAGCCATGTGTTCCAACTTTTACTCCGTAGAGTGCATAATGATTGAGTGTCCATGGGACCTGGAGATAATTAAACCAAGGTTCCTGACATATAGGGGTTCAAGTTCCAATGTGGGGGACAGACACGGAAGCATTCAATGTAAGTGCTATAATAGAGACGTGTGCAGTGGGTCATGAGGGTACAGTTTGTGGAGAAAAAGCCCTTAAGCTAGATTGACAGATTTAGCAAAACATTTAATTATTTGGCTCTTAATTCACTAGCTGCAAAATGAAAAAGACAGTTGGTAGAGCTCAATCTTCAGCTAAATATTAAGCTCTAATTTCACATTCTTCCTTTTTAAGATACCCATCTCTTCTGCCTCTGACAGGATATTGAGGTCTTGATGCTATAATGTATTGAAAAATAGGAAATACAGACAACCTATTGTCTATTAGACCTATGTTCTATCAAAATAGCGATTTGGGTAGGGAACGGTTGCTCCATTTCTTTCTCATTAACTTAGTAGGCAGGTACACCTACTAAGTTACAAACAAAGTGAATCCAGAAACAGCAAAAGGCCCCAAGAAAACAAATCTACCAAGAGTTATGAGAAGACAGATGTTACTAGAAGAGTCAGTTAAATGGAAATTTCAAAGCTATCTTTATTGTTACCTTAAAAAATCCAAGGTCTTGATGTAGTTTTAAAGTCTTTGAGTTGAGAAGCTCAGAAACTGGTTCCAGTCCTGCCTCTGACTTTTCCGAGTCTGGACAAGTCACCACCACCGTCGGTGTCAGTTCCCTAAGCCTCTACACAAACCCTGAGGGGGCTGTATAACCAGAACTCTTTTGGACATAAGTAAGAGAAATTCAATTTAAACTGGCTTCATTTTTTAAAAGAGAGGACTTCAGTGGTTTAGGCCACTGAAAAAGGTACACCAGCGTCAGGCATAGCTGCATCTAGGAGCTTAAAATTATGTCACCAGGACACTACACCTCTCCATCTATTAGCTCTAATTGGCTCTAATTTTTATTGTGCTGGCTTCATCTCATGCATGTTCCCTCTCTGTGATAACAAAACTGGTCCTCATATCCTCAGATTTTTTTCCCTAAACACTCAAAGCCCAGCAAAAATGAGTTTGTCCTTCATCATAATTCCAGGAAAAGTCCCAGAACTGAGTTTCATTGGATTTAATGGACTTCAGTCACATCCTTAAGCCACTCACCTTGTGAACGGGGAATGCAGTGTTTCGAACTGGTCAGACTGGGTAAAATGGAGCCACCGGTAGAGTCTGAGAGCAAGGGAAGACTGATTTCCAAAGGAAAGCTACAGAATAAAGGGGGAAATGGAATTTGGAAGGCCTCAAACAACAGATGTCCCCTTAAGATGAAATACATTGCCTGTAAGACCCCTTCCAACGCCTAAAAGTACCTCTTGAAACCTTTCCTTTATTCGATAAGGAAATTGTTACCAAGAAAGGTCCAGTGATTTGCCCAAGTCTCACAGCTAGTTAATGACAGAAACTGAACTCTGGTCTCTTAAGTTGCAATCATGTATTCCACATCTTTTCAAGGGTTCTAACTCCAGGATCACAATGGACAGAATCCCAGATGGTTCATAAACTGTGAACCCTACCACTTCAGGAGAGCATCGTATTGAAGGTCATTCCTCATCTTGCTTCTGAAGATGTCATTAGGAACTGCTGATAACTTACTGCAGGTGCAGCTACAAACCTCTGCATTGCCTAATTTGATTGGCTGACCCTACTCTGAACATGCTATACATCGCACCTGTTTCTAGGCCAGCGGAACATGCTTTGCGTTCTGATTTTTAACGTCTAAGAAGAAAAAGCTCGTGGTTACCATAGCAACTGTCTGGAGGCGACTTCTGCGTGGAGATGAGGATGCCAACAATAATACTGCTTCTTTTTCTTGATCTAGACTAGCCTTCCGGTGGACCCAGGCATGGGTGATTTTCTCTTTCAAGCTTCTCAGATGGTAATGTACAGCCACTCTGAGGAGATCCGATATAGCCCTTTAAATCCTTATTAAGACTGGTCTGGCCAAGGGTTCAGATAGTTCATTCAATCTCATACCTCCTGTTTCACTTCAGAACTTCCCATGAGTGCGTACCTGGCGACTTATTTAAAACCGCTTTTTTTTCCCCTCCTCTTCTCAAAGGAAAGGATCTGGTCCATTCTGGCACATTATGTGATTTCTGGCTTTCCAAGGTGCAAACTCATGAATATTCTTAATTAGATCTGTGGTTTCTCCATCTCTTTCAAATTGGGCTATGCTGGAACTTAATTGCAGCAAGGGACTAGGAACATCTGGCAGATCTAACAGCCATGATCTGTGGTTCTGAATATACCGTATGAATTACCAGCAGAGCGGTACGTCACTGCTATTGCTGATCCGCTGTGGAGATGTGGAGGAAGAAGGAAGGCGGGCAAATAATGACCTCTCAGGTAAGTTTTCCAAAAGGCTCAGATGATTAAGTGCCTACGGGCAAAGTTTACTCCTCCACTGAAAACATAAGCAACAACATAAAACGGGAATGCCTGCCATCCCAATAAGTTAGGGATGGTGAAAAGAAACATTCCATTTTTTTTAATTAGCAGGCTGCCCAACGTGTGGCAGCTCTTTTCCAAATGATTTTATTTTCCTTTCTTCATCGGTGTGAAGCTTGAAATAAGTTCTATTCGATTTCATATTATGGACTTGATTTACGTCAAAACATTGTACTGGTTATGACCTAGCCAGTGATAGATGTATTTGAGGGAATGTGATTTGATATTTAAAATGTGGCCCTTGGAAATTGAGTGAGAAATATTTAGTAGGGAAATTCTGCCTTAGTTTTGAGCTCTTAATGGAATAAATTTAAACTTTTTCATTGAAAATCATGCGGAACATTTTGGTAAATAATAATGGAGAATGTATTCAGTAGATATTTATGGAGCATATACTGTTTGCAAACTCTTTAGATGCAATAAGGGATATAAAGATGAGTGTTCTTGGTATGTTACAATCCATAAGAGGAAATGAGGGAGACATTAATCACTACAATGCAAGGCCATATGTGGTAAAGCATGATAGTATTTTGAACATGGCAGGGAGAGAAAGTCAAATAAAAGGACCCATAGGAGCAAAAATTCATAAGGGCCAGTGGAGACAGAGTGGGTGGGAGACGAGACTCACTGGATGTCTAAGTATGAGAAACAGGTTGCAGATTCGTTTCTACACATGTTATCACATTTAATTCTTGAAACAAATTATTCACAGATTATTCACAGATAATTTCCAGATAAGTAGACTGAAATTCTAAAATCCTAAATAATTTCTCCCAGATCACTCAAGCACTAACTGGGAGTACTGGAATTTAACATTCACTTTCCTGGAAAAAAGGAGTAGCTCAGTTTGACTACATCGAAAGAGGAAAAGAGGCTGGAATGTAGTCAACGAAGGCAAGATCACACAGGGCTGGAAAGTCAGATGGATGAGTTCAAAGTCAACTCCACAGGTAATGTGAATCATCCATAGCCTAACCTAAAACTCAGCCAGTTCGCCAGTGCCGGGAGAGCTTTGATAGGAGCCTGATGCCACCCTTGGGATGGTTCAAAGTGCTCCTACATTTTTCATGCTTCCTTACGTGCATTTCCTCTCCCTTCCCAAGAGCTCCATGTTCCTGTGCCGTGCACATTTATGTAGATTTGATGCCCGACTCCATCCTAGGTTTCCGCAAATCCATACCTCCAAATATTTCATAAGCTTGGTAACTTTCTAAAAATGAGTGGGGGTCGTGAAGAAAGACACACCAAGGAGAGAGGTATCTCCTGCAACCACCTGGGTCCATTCCTTCTATTTCTCAGCCCCTGCTCTTTGTCTTTCTGCTCATTTTCCTTGTGACACAGGAAAGATGTTTTTATTCACCCCTTGCAGGGAAGTTCCACCCACACCCTTGAGTGGGTCCTTGGTGCTTCCCCTTCACCCCCAGTACCTTGCAAGCGATTTCTTCTAAACAAATGCAGAGTTCTCCTTGGAAGGAGTTCTAGTGATAGATGGACGGGATCCTGAGGGCCTGGAAGCAGGGAGACATGTACTGAAGGCCCAAGTGCGACATGAACCCATACTGACTTTACCCGGATGTTGGTGGTGAGGGCGGAAGAATGAAGGACAAACATGAGACATGAGGGAGGAGAAACTCTATTTCAAATGACAGGCAGGAGAACTTTTCTATTTCATAGATTCATTTGCACCCTAAAAACTACCTAAGTTCTTAATGAGGTTTGTGGCATTTTTTTTCTTTCCCATCAAATGCTTTAGTTCTAAGTTTTGGACATAAGGCAGGATTCTCTCCAGTTATAAAATAGACTATCAGCAGGTGGTCTCAGAAAAGAATTTTCCTAACATGCTGTACACTTTGTCAGAAAAAAATTTTTATGCCACTAGACTTTTTTTTTAAATCATGATTTACTTTCCAGATATTTAAACCTTTATTTCCATCCCGTTTGCTTTGAAACACAGCAGATTAGCTAGAGCACAAGATTGTCTAGGATCGGCTGAGCAGCAGAGAACACTGACACAGTGAGAGAGCGGGATGTGAGTCATTTGTCTTCTCTGCAAGCACACACAAATGATCCTTTCCTGCCATATGTTCCAGAGAATTCTTTTATTTCCCGTCAGGTATTTGACCCCCTATTGAATAGAGGCATTGATCAAAGTTGAAGCTGTAGAGCAACTGATAGAATAGCTTTAGTTCTCAGTAAATCAAATGTTAAAAAAGAATCAAAAGTAGAATTCTTGATGTTTCATTCCTATTCCTGAGTCTGGCTTATGTGAACATGAGGATATTGCTTAACAGTCTTGTGCTTCTGGTTTCTTTTTCTTTCTTTCTTTCTTTTTCTTTTTCCTTTTTTTTTTCTTTTAGAATACACACAGCCAAGAAATTTTACAATGAGAAAGAAATTTTTTTGACTTGTACTGACCTTAGAGATGGGACTTCTTAAATAAAAGATGGTAATTTGAAAGAAAGCTCCTTGTGTCTGTTTCCAAAGAATTATGACTTGGAAGGTTCATGTGAGGTGAAGGAGAACAAGAAGAAATAGGCATCAAGTTGAGATGCTGTGCCAAACATCTGGAGGAGAGAATGAGAGCATTATGGGAAAACAGATGGAGGGAAGCTTGGCCAGATAAAATTAAAGGAAACGCCGCTCAACATCTGATTAGCTAAGAGAATTCTATTTAAAAAGAAAATATCTATAAAACATGTACTTTGAATTGTCTCTTGACATAAGAACACTTTTAAAAATTAGAGTTCTTATCAGGCTTAAGATTTACTTTGAAGGTTTTAATTTACTAATTACTCTGTGCCTTGTCTTGTTTTGGTTTTTAATTAGAAACAAGACCCCAACTGATAACCAAAAGGCTTATAGATAAAGACCTACACTAAAAATTATTTCTATACTATTTTTATTAACCCACTGAAATTCTGTTTGAAAAACCAGGGTCTAAATTAAGCATTTGTGAGTGTGAGTTAAATATTTATGTTTATCAAGAGGAGATGATAATGCCTCTTTGGAAATTGGCTTTACCTCGGTAAGAGAGAACTTACTGTCATGTATGAACATTTTATCCATTAGCTATATTGAGCACAGGGGCTGAAGGTTCACAGGCTTTGCAGAGGTCCATGAAAATGTTTAAGGTCTGATCTTAAAAATTCATTGGGCCCAAAATAAAACACTAACCTCTGAATGGAACTGAATAATTACATCAAGAATATATGCTATCAAAAGCAAAATTACAAAGATGGCTTCAGATTCTTACAACAGAATATTGTACCATATGTAATGTGACAGATGAGACATGAGGTCTCTGTTATAGGGACACCCAGGTCCTACAGAGGCCATGGGATAGCCTTGCTAGGGGGAGAAGCATCCTTCTGAGAGAGCACACACACCCTGATGTGAAACGTTTCTTTTGTAGACCAAGGAAAAAATCATCCTTTCCTTTAACAACCGGAGGAAATGGTTTGAGCCACTCATCCAGGCACTGGGAGATATAGAGCATCTCCGTCGTGACTCTGTAGTTTTCCCCTGGAGTCTGTTGCTACCCTAGTTAGCTCCTGCCCAGACTTCCTGCCTCTTCTGACTTCTTGATCTTTGCTTACTTGTCCCTTCTTCTGTGAGCACTCTCCTCTTTCCATGCTATGTGCAGCCACCTTTCTCCTCATTTCTTCCAAAACACACCACTAACAAAAAGCCATTGTTCACAACAGACTTTTTTGAATGTTTGGGTATAATGAAGAGGGACCAGCACCTCACGGAATAATAAACAACTCAAAATTGAATACAAGGGAATAGTGTTCTTATAGTTCCTCATCCTTCCCCCAAGGGGAAATTTCCTATCAGTACTTTCTTGCTTTGCACCCTGGCCCACCACCATACTGGCAGTTCCCCTCTCCTGAGCAAGATTCCCATTTTCCAACTCTCCTCTCCTGCCTCCCAGCACCCCCTACCTACCAATAAAAAATGAGCGTTCATGTCACAAACCATCTAGCTCATGTACTTTCTTTTGCATACCTAATGATGTCCATTATTGCACTTTCTTAGCAAATACATCTTTTGTCCTTAAATTCTGTTACATCCTTGAAATGTGGCAATGCTAAATAACTTCCTTCCTTCCTTCCTTTCTTCCTTCCTTCCTTTCTTTCTTGATAGTAATCTTTTCCTTTCTATATGACTTCTAAAGAAGACCCACATGCTCAAAATAACAAGTGGCATATGTTTCAGTAAGCCCTCTTTCTCCTGAATAATTTCTTTCTTTCTGCTTGCTTTCTTTCTTTCTTTCTTTCTTTCTTTCTTTCTTTCCTTCCTTCCTTCCTTCCTTCCTTCCTTCCTTCCTTCCTTCCTTCTTTCTTTTTGGAAAGCTTTGAAAAAGAGTCCTTGAGATTCGAATGCTTTGTTGATTAACAGAAGAGACAGTACAAAGAGCCATGAGACTGAGCTTTTGCTTCCATGGACCAACATACTTAATCCAAAATACAGATTAAGACCAGCATAGGAAATTTAGGAGTGGATTATGCAGTAGAAACAACCATCATTAGAAGAGTTAAAAAGAAAGAGACAAACATAGGAATGATAAGCCAACAAAGGCCCCAGGGAGAAGGTAATGTGTGAGTTAGGTCTTGAAGAAGTAAGATCATATCCTGGGAATGCTGGGGCACCATTTTCTTCAGTTTCATTTAACTCTGGACATCATGACTGAAAACGTGCCCTAAGAAGTCCATTTTGTCTTGATGACATAGTTTAAAGGACAAAACCACAGTGTTCATTTACTCCACAAATAAAGAAAACATTCACTTATTTTCACCAAGTTTGCTAAGCTATCAAGGGACTCGAGATACCCTTTGATTCTGACTTGGGCTCAGTGCACTATTTTTCCCCATTTAGCCAGCAATGATCATTTCAACCTGCTATGGACAAGCATGATGTTAGGAAACAGGAGCAGACATGGGTGAACACACAGTAAGACATTGCCTCTCTGATCACCAAGTGAGGAATAATACAGCTACAGAGAGAGAACTGCAACACAGTGTAGTAAGTGGTACCATAAAAATGGTCAGGGACAGCCATGGGCACTGACTCTCTCCAGAGATGTTGAGGATGGTTTGAAGAGGGGAGAACATCTGAGCTCCTTTTCAAAAGATGAGAGAAGAGCATCAGGCAGCAAGGGGGAGGAGAACATTCCAGGGAGTGGGGTAGATGGTGCAAAGATGGAGAGCACAGGGAGTGGCCCAGAGTTGAACCTGCATGGAAGGGAAGCTGAAGAAGAGCTGAAGAAGTTGTGTCATGTGCTTTGAAGGCTCATGATTAAAACAGGTCCAAAGGGATCCTGTGGATGCTGCTGAGAGGAGGAGGATGGCGGCTGGTCAAGGTCAAGGGGGCCAAAGATGTGGGGACATAGATTGAGTGAGTGGGGACTCTGCCCACACCCAACCCTCCCAATCCTACTTCTATAGAGCAGAGCTGTTTCAGTATTTTATATACTGGGATTCCATATTATGCTCCATTTGGGGAGAAAGGGGAAATTAAAGCTTAAAAAACAGGTGACAATGAAAACTATGGAAATGGCAATTGTAGATTTGTGATTTAGAAAGACAACTCCAGCATCATTTGCAAAGTAGATTAGAAGACATGGAGACCCATGAGAGGTTTATTGCAATGGTTCAGGAGAGATGATGAAGCTTTGAACAAAGGCATGACATAGTTTGAAAGCCAAAGATAACCACTTCAAGATTTTCAGATGTGCTTCAGGGCATTTTGTGAGGTCAGAAAATGTTCCAGAGATCTAAGATCATGCTGGGTAAAAAGGGAGAAATGAATAATACATACAACTACTTACTCATTTCACTTAGACCTGTGCCCCTTTACCGTAGCAGGACAGGTGATATGGCCTTACTGTCAACTGGTTAAACGGGTCCATTTAGGATTGTCTTCATGACTATCTTCCTTATGGATAGAATCCAGCTGACAGCTGGTGATGGGGAGGACGGTCAGAGCACCAAAAAGGTGTCAAACACAGACTGGGAATCCCTAAAAAGTACAGTCACTTCTCTGCCTTCTATGCAAAAAGTTTTTTATGCATCAACAAAGGAGAATGTACCTAGTCTATTTAAAGCATCCCTGAGTTCACAGGAGTAAGAACTTTCTGTTCCCCACTTGCCCATAGCCTCTCCCCCACACGTGCTCCCTTGACCTTATTAATTCCTGCTCCCCTCCCTTCCTGTCCTCAAGGTCCTCCCTCCTCTGTGCATTACCAACATCATCCCTCCTCACAGACTGTTAAAGACTCCAGAACCCAAGGATGGAGAAGAAAAAGGAGGGAGGACCATTATTGTGGCTGAGCTTAAGGTTAAAAATATAAGATATAATTGACACTAAGTAAACTACAAAGATTAAATTCTGCCAACCAGTCTTCTTATAGCTCA
The DNA here is from genome assembly GCF_003009895.1 of Hyaena hyaena. Classification (NCBI taxonomy): domain Eukaryota; kingdom Metazoa; phylum Chordata; class Mammalia; order Carnivora; family Hyaenidae; genus Hyaena; species Hyaena hyaena. The sequence goes on from NW_024081330.1 coordinate 632,965, forward strand.
TAATGCTAAGAGTGCTTCCAAAATTCTGTTGCATTTCGATATGGATAGATATTGCTAGAGACAGATATAGATGTTTAGATATAGGTATAGGTATAGATATAGAAATTGTGCGTATACATGTTTGTACACATAATAGTTCCACTATTTCCTTAACTTCAAGAGAAACATAATTCTCCCAAGGAAAACAGAGGTGGTACACCTTTCTTGCCACATTTATAAATATTGTCTCTAACTTAAAGTATTTACATAATTAGATGCTAAAATATTAGATTTTCTTTCCCAAAGTCACATGCAGATTAGCAAGTGAAACCTAAAATAGAGCAAAAGACACCAAGACCCAAAGAGGCCACTGTATGAGATTCATGGAGGGTTGGGGAGGATTTTTTGACCTTTGGAGCATCTTCAGTGGTGGGTATTTCAGCTGCTCTGTCTTCCTCACTGGAGAGAGGCTAAGTATGGCTTGCAGGAAAGAAAGGAAGCCCAGGGGCTGTGGGTGGTAAAGAGGGACATTTTGGTAACTCAAGAGATACTTCTACATCAAAGCCTACAGTCCCTATTTCTTTCTTTTTTTTTTTTTTAATGTTTTTTATTTATTTGTAGGAGAGAGAGAGAGAGAGAGACAGCGTGAGCAGGGGAGGGTCAGAGAGAGAGAGGGAGTCACAGACTGAAATAGGCTCCAGGCTCTCAGCTGGCAGTCAGCACAGAGCCCGACGCGGGGCTCGAACCCACGAACCGTGAGATCATGACCTAAGCGAAAGTCGGACCCTCAACTGACTAAGCCACCCAGGCGCCCCCCTATTTCTTTTCGACAAATTCTACTCCATCCTTCAAACCCTCTCATACTCTCTGTAAATCTTGCCCCTTCCACACCAATCCACAATGAGCTACTACTCTCTGAACTGCCATTGTGTGAAGTGGTTAGGTTCTGACAGCCTTGGGATGAGTCCGGTTTGCATTTGAATTCTCAGTGTGGTATATGTTTATTAGGTGAATGTTGGCAAATTACTTAACCTCTCTGAGCCTCAATGTCATAAAACCTAATACTCACAGTCCAATGACTTCACACTAGGCACGGTTTTAAGCACTATACTTAGATGGTATCATTTAATATTAACTCAATAAGGTTAAGTTCCATGATTATTCTTATTTCATATATGAGAAAATGGAAGCAAAGAGAAGGACATCAGTACTCAAAAGGTCACATGGCTGGTAGCAGAGGCCAGATGTACCAACTAAGTATCTGGGAAGGAGTGTTCTCTCTCTGCAGCAAGGAAGGGCCAGGCTACTCTTGGAACCAGTGACTTCTGATCTGATTCCAGAGCCTGACACTAACCAATGCACCCTTCTGCCTCCCCCTCCTGTGCACTGAGGTTGGGGGTTTTGGTGGAACTCAAGAGATAAGTATGTAAAATCCTTATCATGGTGCTGGCACATAGCAAAACTCCATAAAAAAAAAAACTATTGTTATAACAAGTGTCTCTTGAGATTTGATTATTACCCACTTAACAGATAGATGTTTCTTGTATTATTACCTCTGTGTCGGTCCTATTTCCCTACCATCTTGCAGTGTCCCTCAGAGAAGAAGCCAGGTCTCCTATCTTATTCCCCTTAGAGACAGACTGAGAACCTCTGTGCCAGTGTACATGAATTAGAGACAATTCTAGACTGAGGCAGTGCCTGTTGCTGTGGATTTTCCCCAGTTTAATCCAAAGGAATCAGCATTGTGGCAGAGTATGTGTTTATACACATTCTTGTCCTGTGTCTTCATAATATGCACTGACTTGAAAACAAATATGAGTCACTGACCCTGCCATAAGCCAGAGATTGCAAGAAACAGAGAAAGAAACAAAGACAGAGAACAAGAAAGTTGGGAGGGGAAGGAGAGAGGGAAGAAGGAGAGAGAAAATTCTATTTCCTTTCTGAGCATCCTTAAGCATCCTTAAGACAAGCTGTGACATTCCTCTATTTATCCCAAACCCCAGCTTCTAAGGGTGATTGCAGTTTGTATTAATCACCATTCCAGGAAAACTTTTATCCCTTCTAAAGTTAGGCAAAACCAAGAACGTGGCAGTCATAAAACTCCCATTCTGCTCTAACAGAGTCAGTATTGCCACCTCAGGAATCGGGGACGTAAGTCCTCTGCAAAGTTGTCAAGGAGGTTCTATTTTTGGCCCCCAGTCTGTTTCAGCAGTGATGAGAAAAAGCAGGCCAGAAAAACACGAAAAATAGTTGAGGGCATCTGTAATATCCATGAAAGGGACACGGAAGGAACTTGCATGTGTCAGATGGAGGAGAAAATTTGAAACAAAAGGAAAATCTGGAGGCAGATTATTTAACATTCATTTATGCATTCATTCAACAAATATTTGCTGAGTGCCTACTTGGTGCAAAGCACTGCATGGGGCGATCTTATGGAGGATATAAATATTAAACAGGCTCAGCTCCTGCCTTTATCTTACAGTCAAGTAGGAGAGATAAGGCATGCATGTATTTATTATTTAGTGGTGTCGTGTAAACGTTTGAGGTGGAAATCTGTGGGCTAAAAGCTGTATTAGTCACTCTACCCAGAGTGGAGAAACAAATCACCCTGGCCCACAGCACTGTCAGCCAGCCCATGGCAATGGCCTTCTGGCCTTTCCATAACCAACAGCACACAGGTCCTATGCCATGGACCCAGACTCTAAGGAAATGCAACTGAGTCCTCTCTCTTTCAGAGGTAGCAATAGCTACTGAATTACACAGAGAATCCTATATTCAGTGGCAGAGGATTTAAACAACTTAACAATAGAATTCATGGACATGGGGGTCTGTGGTGGCTTCACACAGAGACTTTGGATGCACAGCCATGGATTTGCTTCTCACTCCTGCCTTTGGGTTCCTTGACAATGAAACTCTCTGAATCTTTGTCTCCTCCTTTGTAAAATGTCATTTGAAAGGATACTCTGAAGTAATGTGCTCTGGAATAGAGTACTCAAAAAACAGAGACTGGCAATAAATAGAATGCTAAAAAAAACCCAGACATTAAAGTTGTCTTGGTCACTTTGTGTTCAAAGAGCCCTGTACTACTATGCTCGGTGGTAGCCCTGCAGCTTATTCCTGAATCTTCCTTTTGGCTTGTGGGGGTACTAGATTGACCATTTTCTCATTCTCTCATTCTTTTAAATTGTTGTGGTAAAATATACATAACATAAAATTTACCTAACCATTCTTAAGTGTGCAGCTCAGCAGCATTAAGTACATTTGTATTGTTACACTATCACGACCACTCATCTCCAGAACTTTTTCATCTTCCTAAACTGAAACACCATACCCATTCCATTTTCCCCTTTGTCTCAGCCCCTGGCAACCACTTTTCTTTTTCTTTTTTTTTTTTTAATGTTTATCTATTCTTCAGAGAGAGGGAGAGAGAAAGAAAAAGAGAGGCAGAGAACAAGTGGGAGAGGGGCAGAGAGAGGGAGACACAGAATCTAAAGCAAGCTCCAGCCTCTGAGCTGTCAGCACAGAGCCCAACACAGGGCTCAAACTCTTGAAATGCGAGATTATAACTTGAGCCAAAGTCGGATGGATGCCTAACTGACTGAGCCACCCAGGCGCCCCGACAACCACTATTCAATTTTCTGTCTCTTGAATGTGACCATTCTAGATATTTCATACAAAAAGAAGTGTACAAAATTAGTCCTTTTGTATCTGGCTTATTTCACTTAGCATAACGTCTTCAAGGTTCATCCATGTGGTAGCATTGTTGGAATTTCATTCCTGTTTAAGGCTGAATAATATTCCATTGAATTTATATATCACAGTTTGTTTATCTGTTCATCCTTTGATGGGCATTGGGTTATTTCCACCTTTTGGCTGTTATGACTAAATGCTGCTCTGAACATCACTATATAGATAGCTGTTTAACATTTTCTGATTTCTTAAAACAATGTCTTAAAAATATTAATGCTGTATTTTTAAAAAATACTCTTTTATTCCTCTAAGTGACAATGTAAAGATTGGTGAAGTAGTTTCTCTTTAACCTATTCTGTGATCATCGTGGGAGTATCAGGAAACTTATTTTATTGGGTCTTGTAGAGGGTCCTTTGATAAGTCTCTATAACCATAAAGCAAGTACCCTTATAACTTGCATAAGTTTTGTCAATACAGATAGGCTACATTTAAAAATAAATTACTAAGTGAAAAAACAGGGAAACATTCTATTGTTGAAAAGTATTACATCTGTCCTACAAATAAATCAGGTATAAAGAATAGGGATTGGCCAACAATGGACCATGGGCCAAAATCTAGCCCACTGCCTAGTTTTTATGTCTACAAACTAAGAATGGTTTCCACACTATTTCAATGGTTGAAAACATCATAAAAAGAATAATACCTTGTGACATATTAAAATTAAACACAATTCAAATTTCAATGTCTATTAGTAAAGTTTATTGGAATACAGCCAACATGCATTTAATTATATATTGTCTATAGCTCCTTTTAAGCTACAATGGCAAAGTTGAGTAATTGTGATAGAGATTATATAACTCTCAAATTCTAAACATGTATGCTCTATCCCTTTATAGAAAAAACTTATCAACCTCTACTTTAAATCATTGATATAATCAATCTCTCATTTACAGTTAAAGAAATCAAACCCCAGGTAAGTGTCCTGTCAGACCATAGATTTTAAAGCTTGAGTGGCGAAAAGGAATCCACGCCCCAACACCCGACCCTGAGTCCGTAACCATGTCTTAGTGTATTCCTAGGTTACAACACAGTAGCTTACCTTACAGATGTAGATCATAGATGAAGACATCACTGTTTCACATTAATAATGCAAGACAGTCAGTTTCTGCTCTTTATTTCCTCTGCAGAATGCTAAGAATAAAGGGAGACATGCTTAGTCGTTAACTTCTTGTGAGGGTCACATTGGTTCATATCTTTGTATGTTGACCTTTGTCTTTAATGTCTTAAGCACTATTTCATAGAATGCCAATGCTTCCCCATTGCTCTTGTCATGAAATCTTGTATGATTCAATGTGCCATGAGGCTCTTCTTGCCATGGCTTCAGCTTACCTTCCCAGTCATTTCCCCATCTTTGCTTTCCCCTCTTCTTTCCTTGTCCTGTGTGCTCATAGGACTTCCACAAACTCTCGGCACCCTCTGCAGACCTATCTCATCTCTGAGTCTTTGTTCACGCTATCCCTTACCAGGGAAACATTAATATCCTCACTCACCCAGCAAGATCCTCTTCATTCTCCAAGACCCAGCCCAAATGCCTCTCCCTGCGAGGGGCCTCCCCAGTTCCTAGCACAGGCTGAAGCAATAACTCTCTTTCCATGTGGATTGTGGCCAAAATCACTTCAGGAAGGCTGTATGGAACATCTGAATTTATTATGAGAATAGTCAAGAAGTTATTTCTATAGATTAGCAGGCAATATGACATCAAAGGCAAAGGTTCATAGATATTTCCCAAGCTTTTAATTCACAGAGATGTGAATCAATGTCCTGCTCATCAAAATTCAAAGAAGCTTGTACTATCATTAGGTGCTCTTATAGTAGTTTTTGTGCCAATGTGTAGATATTGTAACTACAGATTCCGAGTCATGGTACTTTACACTAATATGTACAAAGCATTTTGTTTTGAAAATGAAATATTTTCTAATGTTTATTCTGAAAGGGCACTCTGAAAACTAGAATAATGAACTCAGAGCCTCATTTTGATTGGTTCCCAACCAAAAATAAAGTCTTGACTGCACTGAATTTTATCTTTTCATTATTGTTTTTTTAATATTTATTTATTTATAAGACAGAGAGATACAGATGAGCAGCAGAGAGGAAGAGAGAGAGAAGGAGACATAGAATCTGAAGTAGGCTCCAGGCTCTGAGCTGTCAGCACAGAGCCCAATGCTGTACTCAAACCCACAAACTATGAGATCATGACCTGAGCTGAAGTCAGTCCCTTAACCGCCTGAGCCACCCAGGAGCCCCTACACTGAATTTTACATTTGAGTTTTCTTCACTCTTGTTGGACTGAAAAGAACTTAGTGTTGACAATTATCAATTCAGTTCATGAAATGATCCTGAATATGAAGATGGCATACAAAGGAGTTTATTTTTTGGTGTGCATTACAAGTCTAGATCTTGATGTTTTATAATCAATTAGGTTACAATAGAGACTTGAAGGAAAACATAAATGGCATGTTGAATACACCACTTGGATCATTTCCACCACAAATTTGTTACCTCCCTGTTGATTTTCCTTCTCTTCTGTAGCACCCACTGACCAGAGAGACAATCAAATTTCCACTTGGGTAAACTTTGGAACAGCCATCCATATTTCAGCACTTCTGAAATTTTCTCTAAAGATAATTGTATAGGGAAACACTGACTTGCTATCAGAAAATCAGGATCCAAGCCTTTATTATTCTCATTAACTTATTTTGATCAAGTCGATTTCTCTCTGAGCTATTCCTTCTTCAGTAAAATTGTAATAGTAATTCCTACCTTCCAGTTTGTCTTCTGAGAATTATATTATACGACTTCTTTCAAAATTATGGCCACCCATTAGGAATATGAGGGTAATTTATCCCAAACTCATCCTGACAAATGCTCACCAGATGCTGATGAAGTACCACACAGTGCTCTGTCTAGTGACAAGAATAGGACCATCTCTACTCTTGAGGAGTAAACACTCAGCTCTCAGACAGGCAGTAAGGAAATACATATGTGAGTAAAGATTGTGCTGGGTGCTATCAAGGAATGAACAAACTGCCCTGAGAGGGAAAAAACACCTCTGAGGGTGTGACACATAAGCTTTAGTTCCTACAGGCTGCGAAGGCATCAGCCACGGAAAGGGGATGGACACCATGTGAGTGATTAAAAAATAATTAAAGCCAGACGCCAGTGAGACCAGAAAGACACTGCTCCCTGTGACAGGAGAGACGTTTAATCCCCTCATCTATGCCAAGGATAGAGGAAGGGCTTGTACAACACACTTGCCCTTTCTAGGTGGGACCTAGGGAGAGGTGTCAGACATCCTGAACCTGCATGGAGCATGCCACCCATGCACAGCACTATGTAGGTATCCTGTGTGAATAAGGTTTCTATGCATTTTCCGTAGTATTAGTACTGAGAGTACGGAATCTGGCTTTCTGAAATCACTGCAAGTCATATCTCTATTTGAGATGACAGAGGGAGACTTTGAAGATTCATTCATTTGTTCAGTCAACACCTATGTGGGCCATGCCATCTGTATGCCTGGCACTGTGGTAGGCACTGGAAGAAGACAAAGGCACAGTCCCTGCCTTCTGGCAGCTCAGAGCCAAGCCCAGAACAGACGAGTAAACAAAAGAGCCCAGTGGGACCCATCACAATGTGAAGGAGGATGTGAGCTCTAGCGGGGTGGGACTCACTCAAACTCAAGGGGACACAGCTGGAGGAGGCTTCCCAGAGCAGAGCTATCCCCAGAGCTACTGAAGGGGTTCCAGTCAGAGTAGAAACTGTACATTTTAGAAGACACAGGAGAAGAAAAGATATCGTTTGTTCCAACCTAATTGATGATAGAGCAGTGCTAAAAATTACTCTAAGTTGTATATCTGAGGGATGTAAAGGAGCTCAATAAACACTCACCAAGCTTCAGTCATACCAGCCTCCCTTCTGTTACACAAACACCATAGCACTTTCCTCAGCTCAGAGTACTTGCACCTGCTCCACCCCCCCACTCCCTTTCTCAGCTCCCATTGGATTAGACTCCTTTGCATTCTTTAGATCCCAACTTAAATGTGACCTTCTTGAAGAGATCATTCCTGACTTACTGAGTCAGCAGCTCTGGGGTTGGGCACAGGACACACCAGCTAAGAGAGTATATGGAAAGAATTCTAGTATAAGCCAGGGAGATTCTGAGTTCTAAAGGCCTTAGGCACCATGATGAATGTATTCCAATAATAATAAAAAAAAAAACCTATGTATATACTTATGCATTGTTTATGTAGTAGGCACTATAAAAAAAAAAAAGAAGATAAGCAAAGACCAATGATGATAGTGGGCCATGAACCCCAAGGTTTACAAAAAAAAAAAATCCATTCATTTCTTCATTAATAGGGCAGTGGCAGTGGCCAAGTACAAGGGATAAGATGGTCACAGAAGGTATCTTGTGTTCCCGAATCAGCCTTGAGTTATGATGTGAATCAGGAGATATCTGAGGATCTGGGGAGAGTGCAGTCAGGAAAAGGTCTTGAAACAGAAAGAGGCTTGGTGTGCTTGAGGAACAGAAAGGAGACCAGCATGTTTACAGCACAGAGCACGGGTGGGGAGAGACAAATGGGTTGCAGAATGAGGTACAAGCAAATGTATATGGCCATGGTGAAGTTTGGATTTGACTCTTCCTGCAAGGAACAGTCTTAGAGTACTTTAAGCAGTCAGATGACACGAAGGGATTCTCCGTTTTAAAACTCCTTCTGGATGCCCGGTAAAAACATATCATAGGGCAGAGGTGGGCCGATGATATTATTGATACACACATGAGGCGTACAGCGTACTCAGCACTGCTTTAAGCAATTTACAAGCATTAACTAACTCACCAGTAGCTAGAACACCTGATGAGGTGGATACTATCACTCACCCCACTTTATGAATAAGACAGCTGAAGCACGGAGAGGTCAATAACTCTTCCGAGATTGGACAGCTGGTAAGTGGGAGAGGCAGGACTCAAATCCAGGCAGCATGAATTCAGAGTCTGCACTCATAACTACCATGCTAAAATAGGCATACTGCTTTTGCAGTATGATCCTGACAAAGGATGGCTTTGAGCTTAAAATAGAACACTCTAGTAAAGTGCTTTGAATATTAAGAAGGGTACTATGTGATTTTAACAATGCCGTTATATTGTATAAATATAACTCATTAAACAAAGTATAATGAATTGGCTCCTAATCTTCTGTATATTGTGGTTAAAAGCAGCACTAATATTTGCAGCAAGAAAAACAATTAGCACATTCATTAAGTAGAGTCCTGCTTACACTTCACTCATTAACTTTAATCATCTATGAAATGCTTGAACTAAACTAACCTGTCAGCCCCAGAGTCATTAGTGCCTGTCTGCAAAAGATGATGCTTTAATTTTTAGGGTATGTTTTAATTTTACAGACTAACAAAGAACCCAGCTCAGTCACTGTTTTCCCTTAATGGTACTTGTGATCAAGATATTGAATATTATTTAAGCTAAGAAATTATTATCCTTCACAATAGCACCATATTTTGGATCCTAATTAATGGTTGCATTCATTTCCCTTCACTTTCCCACATACTATAACTCCTATTTAGCCTTCTTTTATCAGCAATATGCATTCTTAAATGGAACAGATCAATACAGTTGACCCTTGAACATTGTGGCGGGTAGGGTGTCAATCCCCTGCCTAGTTGAAAATCCACATATAATTTCTGACTTCCCCAAAATGTAACTACTAATAGCCTACTGTTGACTGATAACATAAATAGTCAATTAACACATATTTTGTATGGTGTATTTTTTATGCTGTATTCTTACAGTAAATAAACAAGCTAGAGAAAAGAAAATGTTGGGGGATCTGGGTGGCTTACTCAGTTAAGCATCCAACTTCTGCCCAGGTCATGATCTCATGGTTCATGAGTTTGAGCCCCACATCAGGCTCTGTGCTGACAGCTCAGAGCCTGGAGCATGCTTTGGTTACTGTGTCCCCAACTCTCTCTGACCCTCCCCCACTTGCACTCTGTCTCTCTCTCTCTCTCTCTCTCTCAAAAATAAACATTAAAAAATAATTAAAATTTGAAAAGTTTAAAAATAAAAATAAAATTTAAAAATAAAAAATAAAATGTCATTTTAGAAAATCTTAAAGAAGATAAAATACATTTACAATACTGTGCTATAATAAAAAAACAAATCTAGGGGTGCCTGGGTGGCTCAGTTGGCTAAGTGTCTGACTTCAGCTCAGGTCATGATCTCACCATTTGTGGATTCGAACCCTGAGTCGGGCTCTGTGCTGACAGCTAGCTCAGAGCCTGGAGCCTGCTTCAGATTCTGTGTCTCCCTCTCTCTCTGACCCTCCCCTGCTCACCCTGTCTCTCTCTCTCTCTCAGAAATAAATAAAACATTAAAAAAATTTTAAAAAAGAAAATCCAAATGTAAGTGGACCCATGCAGTTCAAACCCATGTTGTTCAAAGTTCAACTGTATTTCTAAAGAGGTATAATCCTTAGGCCTCAATCAACACAGAGAACTCCATATGTGACACCAGATAACAAAAAAATTAAAAAGTTCAAAGTTCAACTGTATTTCTAAAGAGGTATAATCCTTAGGCCTCAATCAACACAGAGAACTCCATATGTGACACCAGATAACAAAAAAATTAAAAAGTCTTTTTTAAAATTTGGGGCTATGTCAGGCACCTTTGAGAGTCTGAATATATCATGGATCTTCTCCCAAGAAAAATTTCCATACATGTACTTCCAGGAAGTTCACCAAACTCCTGAAGTATATCCTCAAGTCACTAGGAATCCCAGGGTAAGAATCTGTGCTTTAGTTTAGCTTGGCTATTGAGAAGCAACTAAAGTTTGTCTCTAATTGATTATAAAAGCCCTTCTTTGAAGAAGTATCCTGACTAATAGGTATAGAAGGAAAAATAAAGTGGCAAACTCACCATTGGGAAAACTTGAATATGGAGTTGATATTAGATGTTTTTAGGATATTATTGTTTCATAAGTGATATAATAGCATTTGTTATGCAGGAACATGCTCCTATTTTTAGGAGATATAAAAGTCTTTAAAGGTAAAGGGTCATGGCTGAAATTTACATGGAAAAGGTTCAATAAGATTAGATAGATAGGTGGATACATAGATAGATAGATAGATAGATTAATGGATTGATGGACTGAATTGTGTTTCCTCCACCAAATTTTTATGTTGAATCCCTAATCCCCAATGATTATATTTGGATATGGCTCTTAAGTAATTAAGGTTAAATGGTATCATGAGAATGGGACCTTAATCAAATAGGACTAGTGTCCTTATCAGAAGAGGAAGAGACAGGAGTGTGCACAGAAGAGACTGGGTGAGAGTACACAGAAAGAGGGCTAGCCAAGAAAAGAGGCCTTAGGAGAAACTAAACCTACCAACTTTAATCTTGGACTTCAGGCTCCATAACTGTGAGTAAATACATTTTTATTGTTTAAGCCACCCAGTCTATTGTACTTTGTTATGACAGCCCTAGCAGACTAAGACAGATAAGGAGATTATAGATATAGATTAAGTGATAGATGAGAGAGAGAGATGAAAGATAGCTAGACAGAGAAATTAGATAGATGATAGATAGATAGATAGATAGATAGATAGATAGATAGATAGATAGACAGACACTATGTAGTGAGTATATAGTTTCTACTTTACTGTTCTGAAAAATTTTCTGACTTTGAAATTTTCATAATAAAAATCTGGAGGGAAACATCTTTGATTTCGAGCATTTGGAGTATGGGAAAAGAATGCATTAATGGACTTTGGAAGTCTAGTGGGGAAAGGTAGGATTTATATGGATATTCTAAAATAGAAGCTTCTATTAGAAAAGCCCAATAGAAAAGAAGTTTCAGAGTTGTTCTAGAAATAACATTAGGGAAGAGGTTAATAAAAAAAGAAATATCTCAGGTTAGGATCATAAGTTGTCTAAGCCCACCTTAATTTCAAGTAAACTGAAACTTCCTTGCAGATTTAGTTTATTTACTCATTTCTATGTATACCTATTACTATCAGCCTTGCTCACCAGTAGATTAATTTTAATCTGTTAAAAATATTGATCTGATGTATGTTTTATCAGAGTTCAAGGATATTACCAGTAAATAAAACAGGTAAAGCTGATGTGAGAAAATGCCCTCCCCTAGCAAGAAGAATCAATGGATAAAAGGAATTTTAATGCATTACTAAGATATGGAAGAAAAACTGGGTAGATGGAAAGATATACTACATTCTTAGGAAAACTATTGTAAAAATATCAATTCTCTCCAAATCTATACATAGATCCAATGTAATTCCAATAAAAATCTCAGCCAGATTTTTCATGTATCTTGAAAAGCTTATTCTAAAATTTGTGTTGAAGACCAACACTGACAATAATAGAAAAAGAAAAAAAACTTATCTGCATAAAAAGAAGAAAAAGATTTAGCAATTTGTCCTCACAGATACTAAGCTGTGGTTATGAGAACAGCATGATGGCATGCTACTGGTGTGGGGTTAAAAAAAAAACAAAAAACAAACAAAAACAAAAGTAGACTGTCCAGAAACTGATCCCCCATACATGGAAAACTGATGTATCAGAAAACACTTTGCATATTAGTGAGAAAAGGATGGATTTTTGAATAACTGGTGCTTGGACAATTGGTTATGTGTATTAAAAATATGAACTAAATCCCTCACATTATAACCAAAAAGTCCCTTTTAATTCAGGTTAAAGTGTGAAACAAAACTTTTCTTTATAGACTGTGGTTAGGAAAGAACTTACTTCCATAGGATCAAATAAACAAGCAAAAAAAAAAAAAAAAAAGGAAAATATTGTTATTTTCACTACCCCAAATTTAAAAACTTCCCCATTATTGAACAGTTAAAAATAACTCACACATTAGCAGAAGATAGTTACAATTCATACAGTAAACAGAGGATTAGCATGCAGAATACTTAGAACTCCTAAAAGTAAAGAAGACAAACAAGTGATGGGTAGAGTGATGAGCCACAGCATTTCACAGAAGAGCAACTAGAGAGTCAGTAAACATATGACATGATGTCCCCTTATTAGAAATTGAGGAGGGGCACCTGGGTGGCTCAGTCGGTTAAGCCTCCTGATCTCAGCTCAGGTCACGATCTCACGGTTTGTGAGTTCAAGCCCCACATGGAGTTCCACAATGACAGTGGGGAGACTGCTTGGGATTCTCTGTCTCCCTCTCTCTGCCCCTCCCCTGCTTGCTCTCTAACTCTCTCTCTCTCAAAATAAATAAATAAGCATTAAAAGAAGAAGGAGAAGAAATTGCGGGCACCTGGGTGGCTCAGTTGGTTAAGCACCCAACTTCACCTCAAGTAATGATCTCAGTTTGTGACTTCCAGCCTTGCACTGGGTTCTCTACTATCAGCTCAGAGCCTGGAGCCTGCTTTGGATTCTGTGTCTTCCTCCCCCGTTTGTGTTCTCTCTCGTTCTCTCTCTCTCAAAATACATAAATGTTAAAAAAAAATGAAATTGAGGAAATGCAGATTGAAACCACAAATAATATGACCCACATGTTGGCCAGGATGTGGAACATCAGTAACATCTATCCATAGCTGATGGTAATGTATGCCAGTGAGCCCACATTTCCCCATAAAATAAAAAAGTGCAGATACCCTGCAGTCCAGAACTTTAGTTTCAAGCACATACCACAAAGGAAAGCTTTCATGTTTGCACCAAAGGCACAGTGCATTTGGACATAACAGTGTTGTTCATGACAGCAGAAAACTGGAAAACAACATACATGATCATCATGACACTGAACAAATAATCTGTATCCATGTAGGTAAATAGATCGGTGGGTAAATAGATAGGCCCCTCAATATTTTACTTTGTATTTCCTATAAGGATATTCTCTTATTTAACTACTGTACAACCCAGTTATCAACATCAGGGAATTTAGCAAAAATATAATATTTGTATCTAATCTTCAGTTCTTAAGACTTTAATCTTCCAGCCACAGCCAACTTTTCTTATTGTTTCAATTACCTATCTGTCCCCTCCAGGATGGGATCCAACCCAGGATCACACACTACATTTAGCTATCAGATTGCTTTAGTATCCCTTAATCTGAATTTCTCAAACTTTTCTTTCTTTGTCTTTCATGGCATTGACATTTTTAAGAATTTTGGCTAACGACTAAGCAGAATATTCTGTTTTTTTCTTTACTATATGTGCTTTCAAGCCATAATTGCAAAGGCTCTTTCTACATCTGGAATATAGAGGAATTCATCCATGTCTCCTCGTCATTGTAGTTTTATTTTTTCATATATATGCCTTTTATTAATTTGGAGTTTATTCTTGTGTGTAGTGTGAGTTTTATCTTTTTCCAAGTGGCTCTCCAACTGTCCCAACACGATACAATAGAAAAGCCAATCTTTGATCCCATAAGTTAAGAGGCCACTTTTGTCATACACTAGATTTTTCCATGTGGGTGGTTTATTTGCAGATTTTCTATTCTGGTCTGGTGTTCTATGTATTCATGTGCCAGTACCAGACTGTTTTAATTGTAGAAGCTTTGCGGTGTGCTCTGATATCTGGGAGAGTTAGTCTTCTCTCATACTTCCTTCTTCTCAGCATTTTTCTAATGATTTCTGGGTGTTTATTTTTTCCTATTATGTTTAGAGTCAGTTTGCCCACCTGCAACAAGGATCTTGTCAGTACTGATATTTTTATTAGGACTGCATTAAATGTGTCAATTAACTTAGGAAGAAGTAGCATCTTGATTATGTTGAGATGTCCGAAGCAAAACAAGAGATGTCCTTCCATTTGCTCAAGACTACTTTTGTGTTTTGCACATTTTTGATCTACAGAAATAAAAATGGCATTTTAATATGGTTAAACCTAATAAATGGAGAAGGTTTATCATGCCTTTGGAGAGGAGACTCAATATAATGAAGATGTCATTTCTTCCCAACTTAAAGACCAAATTTAATAAAATTCTAATCATGGTCTCAACAGCAATTTCATTACCCTTAATAATGATTCCTAAATTCATTTGCAGAGGTAAGTTGTCAAAGAAGATAAGAAAGAGAAGGGGAATGCAGACTTGCCTTATTGGAAACCAAGACTTTCCCTAACACCAAAATAATTAAGACAGTGTGGTATTGGTGTTTGGACAGACAAATAAACCAATGGAAGAAAACATCCCAGAATCAGAACCATGGTATATTAATCAGGATAAGCTACAGGCAACAAATTAGCCTGAAAATCTCAGAGTCTGCTGCCGGTACAGATGACTATGAGGTGATTTAACAATGCAGGCAGCTCGATCTTGTGGGCCTGACACCTCAACACACATTCTTCAGGAAATCTGAAAGATTCATCAAAGGTTTTTCAGTCATTTCCAAAAGTTAACACACAATGGCTTCTGCTCACAGGTCATTGGCCATTACTAGTTACATGGCCTTGCCAAGCTGAGGAAGAGCAGGAGATAGTCTTGCTATATCCAGAAACAACAGGATAACCAGATATCGGTGAGTGCTAGTAACATCTGGCTTATACAAAAACGTACCAGATGAAAGAGATGACATTACAAATAGGATTTGTTGTTTTTTTTTTTATGGAAGATGCAAGAACTGGTAAAAGGTAAATTGGTTTTCATACAGAAAAAATATTAAGTTTGATCCCAATCTCACACTATGTCGAAACATTACAGATGGATTAAGGTTTTAAAGATGAAACATAAAACTCCAGTATTTTTAGTAGAAATTAGAAGTTACTCTCTTTGCTAAATCTAATAAGAAAGGATTTCTTTAATAAGACAAAAAGTACCACTCATAAAGGAAAGAACTGATAAATTTCACCAGGAACAAAAGAAAGCACATGCAATGTTTAAGAATAAACCATAGAGTTGAAGAAGATATTTGCGTTATATAACAACAACAGATTGTATTAAGAAATTTAAATAACTCCCTCAAATGAACAAGAAAAATAAAATAACACACACACAAAAATGAATTTTATGAATAGGTAATTCAACTTCTTGGTACAAAGATGTTTATTGGAATATTGTTGGTATTAAAGAAAAAATTAGAAATGACCAAAATGTTCAAGGACAGAGACCTGGGTGAATAAGATATGATATATCTCATACAATGGATTCTAAACCAGAGTTAAAAGGAAGATCTGGACCCACTTGTATTCGTATGGACAGGACCAAGAAAACATAATGTCGGAGAAAAAAGCAAGTTGTAGAATATGTATAGTAATAGTGCCATTTTTTTTAAAATTTTTATTTATTTCTAGGAGAGAGAGAGAGACAGCGCGAGCAGGGGAGGGTCAGAGAGAGAGGGAGTCACAGACTGAAACAGGCTCCAGGCTCTGAGCTGGCAGTCAGCACAGAGCCCGACGCGGGGCCCAAACCCACGAACCGCGAGATCATGACCTAAGCGAAAGTTGGACGCTTACCCGACTAAGCCACCCAGGCGCCCCAGTTTATTCTGTGTATTATTCTGTGTATTTTGAATAGGTATATGTCTCTGTCCTGATTATTCTTATGCATACACATGCACCTAGTCAAATAAAAAATCATGGAAGGGAACACATCACCTTTGAGACAAAGATTTCACTTGAGGAGGGAGAAGAATGAGCTTGGAAAAGTCTTTCTGTTTTTTTTTATTTTTTTATTTTTTGGTTTAAAATCAAGACATTTATTAATGTAGTTAATTACATTATCTGGATAAAAGAGATATGCCAATGCAAGAAATGCTGAAGTTTTAATGAAATTTAATACCATTCATAGCAACAATCTAAATGTTCTATGGTAAGGAAGAGGTTATAAATTATGCACTATTCACTCAATAAATATGAGAACTATTAATGTCACCATTTTGAAAACTATATAATAACCTAGAAAATGCTTCAGATATTTTCATTGGAAAAAACAGTGAATGAAACTGTACCTAAGATTGCAATTATGTAAGAAAACAAGCAGACAGGAAAAAATTGGAAACACACAAACCAAAATTCTAAAAATGATACATCGTGTAAGCATTGTAGGTGTTTTTTCTTCTTTTTAAGATTTTGGTTCTAATATTTCAAACTGAAGAATATAGGGGCACCTGGGTGGCTCAGTCACCCTGGTTCAGCTCAGGTTGTGATCTCATGGTCATGAGATCGAGCCCAGAGTTGGACTACATGCTAAGCATGGGGCCTGCCTAGGGTTCTCTCTTTTTCTCTCTCTCTCTCCTTCTGCTCCTCCCCCACTTGTGCACCCATGCTCTCTCTCACTCTCTCTCTCTCAAAATAAATAAACTTTAAAAACCAAAATGAAAAATATAACCTAATGTAAATAAAAGGCTTTTTGTCACAACTATTTAAAATGTGTTGAAGCCACTTTCATCTTTATTCTGACTACTTGTATTCATTTTCTCCCTCATCCTCAGGGCAATTTGGTTGATCAGGGATCTATGTTTTCCAAGAATTGCGACAATTTCATTCTGTACAATGCTTATTTTATATCTCATCAAGGGACTGTATGAGGTACAGGCACTATTTATGCATACTGGCTTTTAACTGGAAAAGTCTTTCTAAATTCTAGAATGTTCTGTTCTTCCCACAACTTTCACATAAAAGACCCAAAGCAATATGGCAAAATAGCAGCATTTATTAAATCTTAGTAGCTGGTAACTGTGTTTGTTACATTGCTGTCTACACATTTCGGTATGTTGGATACACTTCTTAATAATGAGGGGAAATAAAAGAAAACAGAAAACACTTAGAAGATGTGATTTGTTAAAAGGTACCTGTTTGATCAAATCAGAGCTTCCTAACTAGTCAGGAGAAGTGAACAGAATTGTATTCATCTATCAGAGACCAAACTAAATAGGGAGTTGAGAAGCCTGAGCTCATCTCTTAGACCAGTTCTCAGTCCTACAACTGGCTTCCTTTTAAGGATATAACAAACATTGCTGTGTTTGTAAGAACAGATCCTACCTGGGCACTGGAAGCCTTCAGAGGTGCATTTAAGTTTGCAAGTCACAGGGATACTATTTTATTCTGCAGAAGCATTCATTTAAATAAAGGTATCCCAACCACCTACACAGAGTAAGCAATCACATAACTAGCCCTATTTTATGGTTACTATTATACATGTGTCATGTTCCTGACATGATAAGATGCTTTGAATTTCTAAGGAAAAATGATGATAAAGTATTATTAACTCACTCTTTTTCTTCTATTTTTGGACATCAATGGCATTTTAATAGCTGCCATAATTTTGGCTACTCTGTAAAGTCGCCCATATATCATTTATGAGGCTCCCCGGGCATTTTTCTTGCATTAGGTAATTAGTTCAGCACAAGTAATGGTGAATGACATCTATTCAGTTGACCACCTGCCTCCATAATGCAGTTCACTTTCTGGAAATGGCTCTTGTTCTGTGTCACACCCTCAGAATTCACGGCGTAGGTGTATTGCCCAAAGTTCCACTTCTACTCTCTGATCATTTGTATCTTAGCTCTTTCCCAAAGGTTTACAGAGCAGACCCACAACTAACACAAGGGAGATTTAGTTTTAGAGAGATTTAGTAGATGCAGTCAAATCCCTTTAAAGACAGACTGGTCAAATGGTTATAAATGGATGTTTTTATATGAGATGTGGTTTTCCTAAATCAACAAATCTTATTATATGTTGTCCATCACCATTATAATGACAACCAAGACCGTTGCTCCAAAACAACTCTGAAGTGTCACAGCCAATGTCTGGCATCTCTTCCAGGGAAGAACAATCATTCTCAGGACAGTGCCGTGACACCAGCTTTGAAATCATCTTGAATTTCCTGTAATGTTCAAAACTGCCTCTTGTGTCCTGGTATAGCAGCAGCCTTTCTGGCTCCTTGTTCTATAAGCCTTGTAAAAGAGGATATTCCTGTTATTCACAAGTAAGTTAGTTTGTTGGAAAAGACCAATAAGGAAAGGTGAGAGGATTGTGGGAGGGAGACAGGGAGACTTACAATTTTCCAGAAGATTTGAGCTATAGAATGCAGTGTGTGTGCGTGTGTGTGTGTGTGTGTGTGTGTGTGTGTGTTTTAACCTGAGACTTGGTTTTCCATCATGACATTCAAAAGCCACTCCATGATGACGTTATTCCTGCCCTCCCAAGAATTAGAAGTCAATAATTCATCCCAATTTTCACTTGTCTGCATTTTCTACATTTTTTACAATGAGCACATGTTAATCGTATAAGTAGAAGGAACAGGCACTTTAATTCAAAAATGTTTTAGGGTTTGCCAAAATATTGTCATTTCATCATATAATAGTATTTTTTTTCTTATCTGGTTCCACAGGGAATTCCTTTATATCCATTGCTTTCCTGTATATTTGAGGTAACTATGTCATTTTAGCTACAAATTTATTATTTTGTCCCTGTTGTTACTAGATTATAACACTCAGCTGGCAAATGTTAACAAGTAGCAAAGCAAATGTAAACAACATTTGCTCTACTGATATTTTAATAGGCTTCCTTTGTTGCAAGGTCTCTTGATACCATAACATGATATATATGCAAATATCACTTAAATAGTTAAATAGTAATATAATGTGAGTGGATCAATAATGAGATCCCTGCAAATTTAATATATTATGAGATTCAGCTGAATGAAGAATGGAACAGTAAAGTGTGATTGTGTCTACTAGATTAGACCAGGGTGAATAGATAAATACACATGTTATAAAGGTCAGTAGCCATAGGATGACACACATTCTTAAGTGTGTCATTTTTTTTGCCTTCAAGGCCTTATTCAAATTTTACTCTCCCATGAGGCTTTTCCCGCTATTTCTGGAACATTTTTTCTTTCCTTGGCTTTTTTCATAATTTGTGTCTTTTGATCGTAACACTCACCACTGTCTCATATTGCATTGTCTCCTTACTGAGGCACATAATTATGCACATTTTAACATTTCTGAAATTAAGATGCATCCTATAATTTATATGCATATTTAATGTGGTGCTTTTTCCCTCTTCTCTCCCTCCTGTACCTGCCCCCCCCAACAGCTCCCATAAATCAGTGGAAGAATATACAATTGATCAAGCCTAAAAATAGCCTTGCTATCTGTATACTGGAGGATAGGTAGCACATCTTTGATTCTTGTATTTCCCAAGAATTTAGACTATGGTGCTTACAGGATAGAGACGTGGGAGCACAATAGTTAACAACACTCAGGCTCTCTCAGACTGCGAAGTAACAAAAATTTTAAAGGTGACCACCGTCAGGAGGAATTTTTGGATTTATATCATTGGAGTGCCATCCAATGACTTCCCCCTTCATTTCTCCAAATTCATATTAGTGTTCTAGGTCTCAATCTCAGAAGATTCTGTGATTTCATATTTGTCTATGTAGCAGCAAACAAATCAGATTTTACATATTTTATGTAAGTGACTTGAAGTTCAAAGCCCTAATTGCTTTCCTTTCTCTAATGGACACTCTCCTGGGCCATCCAGAGGCCTTGGCCCTCTCAGCACTAAGGCAGTCATTTCCCCAGCTGCTGGGAATGTTGGTGGCTGACAGCTCGTGATTGATTCCTGCTGGAGAGATTGTTCTTTGTTAAAGAGAACTGCCTAAGCTAAGCTCCCATCGCCTTTCTGGGAGAGTCCACATGCAGTGACTGGTCAGAGATGTAAAGCCTGGTCCCCTGCCCCCATTTGGGATGACAATGCAGAGCCTCCTTAGCTTCAGAGCAAATCATGGCTGGGATCTTGGTCATGAATGCATCACAGCCCCATTTCCCCAACTGCTCACTCCCGATTCCTTCCCTTTTCCACAAGAGTCTATCCAGAGATTATTACCTCCCAGGGTACGTGATTTGTGACAGCTGGCATGTTAGGAGTGGTCCACAAAATGATTCAACAATAAGATTTGGGAGCTGGATCATCCATGAGCCAGTTAATAATAACTCCTATCACTGGTGGTAGGTGGACCATGGATGGACCTTAGCGTGTGGCAAAACTTTCATTGGTGGTGAAATGGGATGGTAAAGTAGTGAAATAGAATATTTAGCAGATCTGATGTATGAAGCATTTGAGAAACAGAGGAAACAGTAATAATAAGGATAACCCATCACCAATTAAAGACTAGGCAGGTAAGCCAAAGCCTGCTTCGTGGCATATTGGAGGGCAACCAAATTTGAGAACCAAGCCCAAGACTTACAAAAACATGAATAGTATAATTCCCAACAATTCAACATCCCTGGTAGGTCTGATATGCCAAGGCCAAGATCCCAGCTTGGAAGGAATGGACCTTGAGACATGACTTAAAGATACCTAGGTTGGTGCACTTGGCCATCTTAAGTCCCCAGGTTCTCTTGAACCCTCTATAGAAGCGACCCACTCCTCCCTAGTAAAGGCCTGTTCCCCATCTTGATGGAAGACAAGACAGAGGGACTCTGTCCTTGCGAGCCAACATAGACTCTACTCAGGATCTGTTCTATCTTCTTCTTCTGACCACTCAAGTAATTAGATTAATTCACACCAAAATTTAGCCTGGGAAGTGCTGGACATGCTAGGGGAGGAAAGGGATCCTAAGCCAAAGGAGCTGTAGGACCTAAACAACAGTACTGACAGGGACAGGAGAAGATAGGACTAAATTCCAAGGAATAAGGAAGGGGTGGAACATAAAGGCAGATAAGGGAGAATTTATAGCTCTGAGAGTAACATAGAACTTACCACTTGGTAAGAACCCAGTTAGGTGGTGATAATAGGAGGGTTCTCAGGAGCTCAGAGAAAGAAGTGGCCACACTAAGTAATACTATGCCAAAACAAAAACCATCAGGAAAGTAGGTATTAATGGTTGTGCCAGTTAAAGTTGGAAAGCCTATGAGATGACCCTGATCTGTGAGAAGGCCCAGAAAGCACACTATGTAACCGAATAGTAAGGAATGCACCGCAGCAAAGGGCAGGAGTCTTGCCAGGAAGCTCAGTGGTGGCCGACATTGGTCGATCACCCCTGGAAGTGGGAGATGGTACAGAATTAAGTTCCTTGGTAGGGGGGAGGGAGTGGCATTTAGTCATCTGAAGAAAAGTGGGTGCAATTATTGTGGTGAACATCAGGACAAAGTAGCAGTTTCTAAATATATGTCTTTGGACTTGCTACAGCAGAAATATCTGGAGGAAAAAAAATATATATATATACATATATATACATTTTCCACCCCACACCTCCAAGACCACAATCTTTGTGGGTGGGCCCCAGGAATGTGTATTTTTTAAAGCTCCCTGGATAATTCTGGTATGCAACCTAATTTAGAAACTGCTGCTACATCAAGAACTTAGATTCCAATCAGCCTATGATGTGCATGCATCTTGCTCCATCTTCCTGTTCCAGCTTATTACAGAAGAGAGAAGTAAAACTGGTCAAAAGTTTGGTACTACTAAATAAAAAGTGGAGAGCTAATGTATCAAGTTCTCAGGAGGGACTGGCATGCTTTTGACTATTGGACACTAACTATTGCAACTCATCCCATTGCCTCTGTTACTGAAGAAGCTCAGAAAAAGGTTTGCAGTGAACCACTGACTTTCAAGAGGACTTTATCATTTGGGTTTCCAAACGCTAACTTCATCCTGGCTGTCTCTCATCTTTGCAATCCACTTTCCCTCTCACACCAATCTCCTCACCTATTTCTTGTTATATTTATATTCCACATATTAATGTAGGCAACCTCAAACTCATTTTTTGTTGTCGTTATCGTGAGGGACAAGTGAAAAATCAATTCAATGAAGGAGAAAAAAGATCTTGTTAGTGCTTAGAAATAGAGGCAGTCATGGATGTACAGGACCTGAATTATTCAGAATATAGATTATCACAAGCTGCTTCTGTTAGACCATTATTTTAGAATGAGAATTTACCACTGAGCATTTTTCTAAACATTGGGCAGTTAAATATGCAGTATATATACTAGGATGGAAGGGTGAGAAGGATGGAGGGTGAATTTGACTAGGGTTGGTCCGGGCCCTAACTGAAGGTTCAGGTTTCAGTGTTTTTCCTCAAGCATGACCAGATCCCTGTGCCGGACACTGGTCTTCAGACCAACATACTCACAATATCTGTACACAAGGCAGTTAGTCAGGTGGAGAAGGTGTGGAGGGCAGGGCTGAGGGTGTGAGTGCTGATGCTTAGTAATTATTCTTACCTTGTCCGCAGAGTGATATTTATTATAATTGTAGATCCTTAAATTCCCATCTGATCCTGTTCTTTTCCTACCCAGTAGCCCCTGTGTGTTTTATATTAAGATTCTGAGTCATGGGAGGGAAGTGAAAAGCTTTCTCTGGAACAAATCTGGAATGGAAACCTAATAATGTTTTGTTTTTTTTTTTCAGGCTGGATAAATGTCCTAAATGAAAGTGCCAGAAAGTCTGACATTATGTCCCTGATTATAAGCTTTTGCTCTCCTTCTGTAGTTGGCAATTCCTTGGAAGAATAGAGCTACAGTTTCCAAATGTATCAGAATCTTAGAAATACAGCTTGCACACGTTGAACTTTATTTTTTTCTCTCTGGAAAGTAAATGATCATGATTAATAGCAATTCCACTTGTGGGACCCCTAGGCAACTTGGCCCCCTAAGGAAAAATGAGAAAAGAAAATCAAGCTAAAACACATTTGTCTTTATTTCAAGAGTATGTTATTCACTTCTATTTATTTAATGGTGTGTTTTGTCCATCTTGGACTGGGTTTGCCTAATAATATTCTTGTGCCTCCTAGAGGATTTACAATGGCCCTGTTACATTCCAGAGCTGGCCTCTGAATAATCTTGTCCTCCAGTCTGTCTTCCCCACCCTCAGGTGTCTTCTGGTCCTTTAGAGGAATCTGCCTTATAAGGAGAGGCAAGTACGAGTTCCTCGGTCCACACCAAAGTATGAGATGACCCTCAGGGCTTTTCAGCCCACAGACGTGCTTGACTTTATGTAAGTGCTACCCTGGTCTTGCTTGGAAATCTATAAATGCTTATGAGAGCTAAGAAATCTGAAACCAGAGGAATGTTAGGACAAAATAGAAAAAGCTCCTCTTTTAAGCACAAGTGACTTTGGAGAAAATTAGCCAACATTTAACTGGCTTATCTGAAGAAAGAAATACAGCCTCACATTTCTATGGCATTTTATTGTTTGTCATGACATTTCACAATATTATCCATGGGGTCTAATGAAAAAACTGTGGAAGAAGCAGAATTGGCATCATCATTTTCTTCATACAACCAACTTTCCTACCTCACTGCCAGGCACTTATTCTTCTTGGTCCCCAATATTTATGGATTTATATTTATGATATGCAAAAGAATTAACTAGTTCAATTGGCCAGTCTGGTAGAGTTGCTAAAATATCATCATCATATCCTTTTGGACAGGATGCCCCCTTTCAGGCCTTAGCTTCCTCATCTTAAAAATAAAGGGTTGGTATTATAGGATTGTTTGGCATCTATGTAGCCCTGATACTCTATTGGCTAATAAAAAGTCCTAACCAGTTGATGGACATTTAGGCTCTTTCCATGTTTTGGCTATTGTTGAAAGTGCTGCTATGAACATTGGGTACATGTGTCCCTTTGCATCAGCACTCCTGTATCCCTTGGGTAAATTCTTAGCAGTGCTATTGTTGGGTCATAGGGGAGTTCTATTGTTAATTTTTTGAGGAACCTCCACAGTTTTCCAGAGCAGCTGCACCAGTTTACATCCCCACCAACAGTGTAGGACGGTGCCCATTTCTTCACATCCTTGCCAGCATCTATAGTCTCCTGATTTGTTCATTTTAGCCACTCTGACTGCTGTGAGGTGGTATATCAGTAGGGTTTTAATTTGTATTTCCTGATGATGAGTGATGTTGAGCATTGTTTCATGTGTCTGTTGTCCATCTGGAGAGCCTAAATGTCCATCACCCGATGAATGGATCAAGAAGATGTGGTTTTTCTATACATGGCAATGAGAAAGAATGAAATCTGGCCATTTGTAACGTGAATGGATCTCAAGGGTATTATGCTAAGTGAAATAAGTCAGGCAGAGAAAAACAGATATCATATGTTTTCACTCATATGTGCACAGGAGAAACTTAACAGAGGACCATAGGGGAGAGGAAGAGGAAAAAAATAGTCAAGGAGAGGGAGGGAGGCAAACCATAAGAGACTCTTAAATACTGAGAACAAACTGAGGGTTGATGTGGGGGTGGGAGAGAGGGGAAAATGAGTGATGGGCATGGAGTAAAGCACTTGTTGGGATGAACACTGGGTGTTATATGGAAACCAACTTGACAATAAACTATATTAAAAAAAAAAAAGTCCTAACCAGACCAAGTGTTTCTCCATGGACTTCCACAGTACAGCAGTGTAGGAAGACCCTGAACTCACTTCCCACAGATGCACCATCTATAGTTTATCTATGGATCATGTTCCTCTGAAAAAGCTCTGAAAACTGAGTGAAGTCTTTTCTCACCTCAACAGACAAAAATATCACATCAAGATGGGTAAGAGAGGCAGATACATGGTCTTGCCAAACACCCCACCCTAAGGGTGGGGACATACAGTAGAGAGGAATATCACACGGTTGGTGCTTCTCCTGGAGGAGTGAGGGGTTTGTGTCCCCACATCAGGCACCTTAATATATGGGATCTGCACAGATATAACATCTAAGCCCTATAACATCTGGCTTAGAAAACCAAGGGACCCACGGGCACCTGGGTGGCTCAGTCAGTTGAGTGTTTAACTCTTGATTTCAGCTCAGGTCATGATTCCAGGGTTGTGGGATTGAGTCCCAAGTTGAGTTCCATGCTGAGCTTGGAGCCTGCTTAAGATTCTCTGTCTCCCTCTGCCCCTCCCCTGCCCCCTGTTCATTCTCTCTCTCTCTCTCTTTCTCTTTCTCTCTAAAATAAAAAAAAGAAAGAAAGAAGAAAACCAAGGGATCCAAAGTACTATAGGAAATGGAGATTCCCTTTTGTAGAGCTCATGTGCAGCTTGTATATCCCAAGACCCAGAAAAAAACCAGCAGTTTGAAATGCTCCTAGACTCCGCCTGAAAAACAAACAACCCAGTGAAGAAATGGGCAGAAGATATGAACAGACACTTCTCCAAAGAGGACATCCAGATGGCCAACAGATACATGAAACGATGCTCAGCATCCCTCCTCATCAGGGAAATACAAATCAAAACCACACTGAGATACCACCTCACACCAGTCAGAGTGGCTAAAATGAGCAAATCAGAGAACTCTAGATGCTGGCAAGGATGTGGAGAAACGGGCACCCTCCTACACTGTTGGTGGGAATGGTAACTGGTGCAGCCCCTCTGGAAAACGGTGTGGAGATTTCTCAAAAAATCAACAATAGAACTCCCCTATGACCCAGCAATAGCACTGCTAGGAATTTACCCAAGGGATACAGAAATGCTGAGGCATAGGAGCACATGTACCCCAATGTTCATAGCAGCACTCTCCACAATAGCTAAAACATGGAAAGAGCCTAAGTGTCCATCAACAGATGAATGGATCAAGAAGATGTGGTTTATCTATACCATGGAATACTACATGGCAATGAGAAACAATGAAATCTGGCCATGTGTAGCAACATGGATGGACCTTGAGGGTGTTATGCTGAGCAAAATAAGTCAGGCAGAGAAGGACAAATATCCTATGTTTGCACGTATAGGAGGATTAGGAGGAACTTGACGGAGGAACAAGGGGGAGAAGAAGGGGGGAAATGGTGGGGGAAAGGGAGAGAGGCAAACCATGAGAGACTCTTGAATGCTGAGAAACAAACTGAGGACTGATGGATGTGGGGGGGAGGGGGGGAGGGCATGGAGGAGGACACTTGTGGGGATGAGCACTGAGTGTTATGTGGAAACTAATTTGACAATAAACTATTTGTAAAAAAAAAAAAAAAAAAAAACTCCTGGACTCTACATGGATGAGATTTATTTACTAATCTAAAAGTACCTGCCAGGGAGTCAAGGGATATTTGAAACTCTCCAGAGATGGAAGCACTGACAGACCCCATTTTGCACTCTCTCTCTACCCTGCTAGTGCAAGTGAGAGAGCTCAGAGGTAGTATCCGCCTTTAGACTAACATGGGGCAAGCGGTCAAGACATTATCCCACTGCTTGGGTGAAGCCAGAGAGCGTGGGTGGTCGTAGTACTGCCCAGCTCACTGGCTGTGGCTGCTGAGGGCAAGCCATTACAGCACCCTCCTGCTGCCAGCCCAGCACAGGTACATAGCCACAGACCAGGTGCTCTCCCATCGCATTCCTAAAGCCTGCAGTCACATGCAGCCAATATATTTTCCTGCTGCCTTCCTGAAGCCAGAGAGCATGCCCTAACCCCTACACTCAGCTAGCTAAATCAGCTAGCTGCCCAGCTAAAATCAGTGGGCATATGCAATCCACACATGGGTCGCCCCTTGATCGCCTGGCCCTGATGGTCAAGTGGGCTGCATTCCTGAACTTCACGTGGATGTTGCAATTGGAAAGACAGTGTTTGGCAAGCCACTGCCCCACAGCACTGCACACACAATAGATTGAAACACAAGCCCAGTCTGCCCATGAGAAAAGCCTATTGACTTAGCCTGGAGCTCCAGCTTGACACAAGGCTTCAGGTTTCCCCCACATCTAGAAGCTGAAGAGGCACTCTCAGGGAACGTAAATACAAAGACACCACCTTCAAACACCCCATGGCCTTACTGAAGCTTGATGAGATCTCCCAGAAAAGAGCTTATACACTTGTCTGGAGCCCTGATTTTTGTAACTGCCATGCAAGCAACACTTCCAGATCTCCTGGTCTGGCAGCCAGGATACAATAGAGGTATAATAGCAGTGTTCTTTTGTCTTTTGTTTCATGGGAAGAGTTTAAGGATAGGTATTAAATATTCTTTAAATGTTTGGTAGCATTCACCAGTGAAGCAAAGTTTATGCTGAGAGATCTGCTGATACTCTTATGGGAAATGCTTCCAAATCATTTTACGAGGTCAGCATTACCCTGATACCATACCCTGACAAGGACACCACAAAAAAAGAAACCACAGGTCAATATCCCTGATCAACATAGATGCAAAAATCCTCAACAAAATATTAGCAAACTGAATTCAACAATACATTAAAAAGATCATTTAGCACAATCAACTGGGGTTTATTCCTGGGATACAAAAATACTTTGATATATGCAAATCAACCAACATGATACACATTAACAAAATGAAAGAGAGAAATCATATGATCACCTCAATAGATGCAGAAAAAGCATTTGGCAAAATTCAACATCGATTTGTGATAAATACTGCCCAAAATGTAGGTATAGAGGGAAGGTACCTCAATGTAATAAAGGCCATATATGACAAATCCACAGCTAACACCATACTCAATAATGAAAAGCTGAAAGGAATAATACAAGAATGCCCACTCTCTTCACTTTTATTCAACATTGTATTGGCAATCCTCACTAGAGCAATTAGTCAAGAAAAATGAAAGCATGAAAATTGGAAAGGAAGAAGTAAAACTGTCACTATTTGCAGATGACATGATACTATATGAAGAAAATCCTAATGATGCCACCAGAAAACTGTTAGAATGAATAAATGAATTCAGGAAGATATATGCACCTTTATGTTCATATGTTCATTGCAGTGTTATTTACAATAGTCAAGATATGGAAATAATCTAAATATCCATTGATAAATGAATACACCCCCCCACACACACACACAGAACAGAATACTATTCAAGCATAAAAAAGAATGAAATCTTGCCATTTTCCACAACATGGATGTACTTTGAAGGTATTATGCAAAGCAAAATAAATCACACAGATAAAGACAAATACCACATGATTCACTTACATTTGGAATCTAAAACACCAAACAAACAAACAAAACAGAACATAATCCAGACTAATACCTACAAAGAATTTTGGTAGTTGCCAAAGAGAGGGGGGTGAAGACTTGATTGTGGGTGAAGGGGATTAAGAAATAGAAAGTTAAGCTATAAAATAAAGAAGTCATGGGGATGTAACGTACAGCATGGGGAATATGGTCAATAATAACGTATCAATTTTGTGTGATGACAGACGGTAACTAGATTTATTGTGGTAATCATTTTTGCAATGTACACAAATGTCAAATAACTATGTTGTGCTCATATTTATAGGTTATCTCATCTAGACTTATGACTTTAAATAGCATCTATATACTGAAGACTCAAATATACATCTTTAGATGTGACTACTCCACTGATGCCCAGTTTCATATCCAATGGCTGATTAAGCATCTCAAACTTATCATTAGCAAAGTAGACTCACGATCTCCTCTCTACACTCAGACTCCATCAACCCAAATCTCCTCCTCTCTCAGTTTTCAATCTCAGCAAATGGCACCACCTCCCATTAGTTGTTTAAACCCCAAATCTATGCATCATCCATAATTCCTTTCCCCTCACTTTTAACCACTTCATTCTGCAATCTTGTCAGTCTCCCTATCAACATATCCTAAGTCCATTCACTTTTCTCCACCTCCATTGCTTTCATAATACAAATTACCATTATTTCCCATCTTGAATACTGTAATAATTGTTATAGTGCCTCTGGTTGACAGATATAGTATCCAACCTGTAGGTATAGATATTTGTCCATAGCCAGGTCAATCAGATTTCCTCTCTCAGGAATATGAATCTTAATCAAAAGGACACAGAGAAGTCCCCTCAATCCTATCACTATTTTAGGATAGTTAGTTGTAGATAAGATGTAACAACTTTATTACCAAGAGGAATCAATCCAAGGATTACTGATGCTGAGATTCTAGAACATTTTTGGATCCTCTGAAGCCTCATCATTTAGCTTTTTTTTTTTTTTGACTTGTGAGCTACCCAGTATCCTTCCCTAAGGAAGAGTACAGTGAAAAGTTTCCCCTGGGCATCCCTAAAGAATCCACAAATGAGCTTTTGTTGGATTATTGTCATGACAGAAGACACAAAAGCTTGACTAGAACACCACCAGTCCTCATGTTAGTAAATGGGGACTATTTTTTTCCTTATTCACTAGCCTTATCCTTAATGCTTAGTGCAGTGTGTCACTATTACTATAATACACTAACCAAAGATTTGTTAAATGAACAAATGAATGAATGTTACCCAGGTAAAGGAGAGAATAAAGGGAGTTCCAGACAGAAAAAGTATCACATTGAGATGAAAGAAAACATGGTATGTTAAAGAAACTAAAAAGAAGTCAGGCTGCATGTGGTCTAGAGAGTTGGAGAGGGGATGGTTAAATATGAAGTGGGAATGGTCAAATCATTAAGGAGTACAAGCCTGGTAAAAATGCAAACTTCATGGAGAAGAAAAAGGCACATCTTTACACTTTAAGCAGGAGAGAAAATGATAAAATTTGTATTCAGACTTGTCACTCTGGTTGCAATATGGAGGTTTGGTTGGAGAGGCAATGGACTGGAAATAAGTGGCTAGCCTAGGGTATCAGTAACGTGTTGCTGTATTTTATGAGAGACTCTGAAGAGGTAAAATACAGTGATGGAGAGCTAGCAGTCAGGGATGATGTCTGATTTCTGGTTTGTCTGCCAAATGGGTGTAGATGCCATTGACTAATCTAGGGAACATGGTGGGAGGAGCAGATGTCAAGAGAATGGTGATGAATTGAGTTATAGATACATGAGTTGAGGTTTCTATAAGACATGCTAATGTAGAGGTCCAGGAGGCAACAGGATATATGAGTCCAGAGCCAAAGGGAAGGAAATATATAAGCTGAAAATATGGCGTAGGCAGTCATCAGGATAAAGACATACAGAAGATGTAGAAGCAAGTAAGATTGTACAGCAGGGCAACATAGCAAGAGGAGAATAAAAAGCCCAAGACAAAACCCTGAGGAAAGAAACCAGTTCTTAAGGACAGGCAGAAGAAGAGCCTGCAAAGAATATTGGAAAGGAACAATTAGAGAAATAGAAGACACAAATATTTTAAAAGCCAAGAAAAGGGAGTATTTCAAGAAGGAAGGAGCATCAAATGCTGCTCTGAAATCAAGTGAGAGAAGGGCCTCAAGTTTGGGTTCCATTTACCAACAAGGACATCACTAGGACTCAGTGGGAATGACTCCAACAAAGGAAGTTGAGAGGAGCCTGTGAGGGAGAGACAAAGGAAGGAGGGGAAGTAGAGAAGTGAGGTCAAAATTCTTCTTAGGAGTTTGTCCTTGAAAGGGGAGGTGAAAGAAGACAATGGTTGGAGAGGGGTTTGGGGTCATGGGAAGGTTTCGTGTGTTTAAGATGCAAGCATGTGAGGATCTTTAAACAGTGATGGGAAGGAAACAATAGAGGAGAAGAAGGTAATGAACCAGAAGTGAAAGAGATCTTAAATGCTGCCAGCTATTTCTCCATCAACTGTTTCATGTTTTCCAAGTAACCATTGTAAAGTTTTCTACTTTCTCAAAATTCTTGATCTTCCTGCCCCCACTCACTATCAGCTGAAGATAGCTCCTCATACCTCAAGAAAAAACAGAGGCAT
Organism: Hyaena hyaena; assembly: GCF_003009895.1. Classification (NCBI taxonomy): domain Eukaryota; kingdom Metazoa; phylum Chordata; class Mammalia; order Carnivora; family Hyaenidae; genus Hyaena; species Hyaena hyaena. The sequence goes on from NW_024081330.1 coordinate 664,179, forward strand.
CAGATAGGAGCTCCCTGGACTTCCTGTATCCATGCCCATCTTTTCCTCCTTTCATCCTGATAAACTGAAAGGTGTTCCAACTCCTGCTTGGGGATATTGTCCCCCCTTTCTCCCTCCCTCATCCATTCATTCTACTTTTCAAATAGCCTCAACTTTGTGCCAGGTGTGCACTAGGCCCAGGAGACACAAAGTTGGAAAAGATATAATTCTTCCTGCAAGGAGGTCAGAGTCTATTGGAGAGAAAGATAGGTAACCATACTATAAATAAACAATATTGCTAATGCATAATAAAAGTGTGAAGAGAGGGGCACTTGGGTGGATGAGTTGGTTTAGCGTCCAACTCTTGATTTCAGCTCAGGTCACAATCCCAGTGTCGTGTTATCAAGCCCCACATCAAGTCCCACGTCAAGCCTTGCATCAGGCTCCACAAAGAGTGTGAAGCCTGCTTGGGATTCTCTCTCTCCCTTTGTCCCTCTCCCCTGCTTATGCTCTCTCTTTCTGTAAAATAAAAAAAAATTAAATTTAAATTTTTTAAAAAAGTGTGAAGAGAGTCCTGAATTATTTCAAATGATTCTTTTGGGCTCTCAGGAAATCCTGGTGTCTCCTAAACTTACAAAGACCAAGCCCTCTCAATCTACCAGTCCCAACCCATCAAGGAATATTATGGAAACCCTACAGAAAAATGCCATTTTAACATTGCAAAAGAAAACAAAAACCCACATTCTCTGAGGTGCATTTGACTCAATACAAACAAAACTGTTTCGAAATACAAATGTACTCTTAATATATTATCTTTAAGTGTTAAGTAAACAAAGCACCCCATAGAATTTCAAGTGGTAGCATTTATTTCTTAGTAGCAAATTTTAACTTCCATGTTCCAGAGACAAGTTTGTGGAACAATACAGGAAAATTCTCAACATATATTTTAGGTTTCCATTGGGTATAGTTGAGGGAGGATGGTAAATATATTAGACAATGTAATTACTACCATATTGAGTTTGCTACATTAAGATTGAAGTGTATTCATGTTTGAATAACTGAAGTGTATGAAATATTCAAATTGTATCCATTTAAACATGACACTTGAAATATGTAGTTTCCAATGGCTTCTCTCTCAGCAATGAACAGTCACCATCTGGGCATCATCAGTAAGATACAGGGACCTCTCCCCAAACACTTCATAAAATGAGTCTCATCTCAGAGAAAGACAGCAGTCACTAAAAAAAGATCAAAAGGACTGTGTGGCAGAGATTACCATATGCCCCCCAAATCACTATTTTCCCCATCTTCCTTTTAGTACTAGAAAACTCTGAATTTTCACTGGGTACTTAGCCACTCAACTCAGAGACTTTGTTTTCCAGATTTCCTTGAAGGTAGGTGTGGTCATGTGATGATATTTTGACCAATAGGATAAGCAACTTCTGCATTATATCTTTTAAAAGGAAGCTGGTTGCCCTGCATTCTTTCTTTACCTCTTCCCTTAAGTTGGAAAGACCATGTGATGCTTCCGCATGGCTTTAACCACGCAGCTGTGGAGAACAGTCCAAGGGATGACAAAGGAACAAGTCTCAGCAAACCTGAGTCTCCAGCTTGCTGGTGGGGCAAGACCATTCACCCACTTCACACATCTCATTCTCACCTCTGGACTGTCATGTAAAAAAGAAGTAAACCTCTGGCTTAGTTGAGCCTCAGGATGTTTGGGTCTCTTTGTTACAGTAGCTTAGTCTGAGCCTGACTAATACAGACTGCTTCTAGAAAACTTTCTCCAGAAAAAGAAACCCCTGTTGGGGTCTTCTCATAGTCCACGGAAGGTAACCACATATCCCACTGGAGCTCAGTGATCACTAAGACCTCTACAGGATCACCAACACCCAACCTGAGTCTAGAGGAAGCACCTGAGCTACGGACAGAAATGAAGTGTGACATGCTCATCTTTAGCATACTGGTCTTGTGCGTTTTCTGTTACATTCAGTGCCAAAGAAGCAGTTACTTATTTTCATGAAGGTGTTTAAGGGAGGAAAAACAACCAGGTAGTCAAGTTAAAGGTGTACATCACCTCTTGCTGCCGCATTCCAGTGGTCCACCCATACAGCCAGCAATCTAGCAGTAAAGGATTTTATAAGCAAAAATTATAGAAAAAACAGCTCTTTGTGTACACCGAGTGGTCAACAATATGCTTTTATTTGTTCTAAGAGCTATTAGCATTGTACTTTCACACACGGTCACGGTTTGCTATTTTTCCCAGAGGCACCCTCCATATTTCTTTCTGTTATCCACTGACTGTTATACTAAATACATATTAAAATATAATTTTTTTTCTGAAACAGAAGCTTCTATTGCTAAACTGGTACACCAAAGCATTTTCATTTTTCATAAGAGTTAGAGTTCGTTGTTGATTATAAACCCAATAAACAAACATCCCTTTATTGCTTCATTGACAGTTACACAATATCTTTACCCTCTTACCTACTGAGTTTTATGGAAACTATTTCAACAGAGTAGACATTTATCATCGCAGGAGAAACTCCCATTTAGACATTAACAACCTTACCTTTATTAGAAACTCATTTTCCACAGATGTCCAGGCATGATTTGCTCCTTTTTTATCAGGAAATAAATAATATCAGGTAATAGCTTCCTGTGGCAGAGGTTACATCTTTATTATACCGAGGGAAATAGATATGAACCAGTCAGAGAACGGCCAGATGGCTTACCCTTCTTATCAATAAAATTTAATTTTCACTAAGCCAATTGTGACCAAGCTCATTTTTAAATAGGAAGCCAACATTTAAGCTTCTTATATGAGGCAGCAAATATGACATCCATGAGAGTTTCAGATTTGCACTAACAGATCCCAAGCCAGAAACCTGGATCTTTTCTTTGGCGTTAAGCCACTCATTCATCAACCTATTGGTTCCAACCCATATTACCTCCTGAACCTGTCTATTCCTTGTGTTTCCAAGGCCCAACGTCAGTGTAGTCCTGTCATTTCATACTTGGTTCACTGAAACAAGCAAGTCATGCCTGTCCGTCATGCCTGTCCCCTCCTTCCTCCACCATGCCATCACAATGGTCTGTCAAAACCAGAAGCTCATCCTTTTTAGAAGAGAGCAAAATGCCTAGATGTGGTTTTAAATGGTTGATCTGCTCTCCTGTCTATCTTCCTGCCTTATTTGCTACCTCCTTACCCCTTACCTCTGACATTACATCCCATTTATAGATGAATTATTTGCAGTTCCCTCAAACAGACAAAGTTCACTTCTACCTCTGTGTCTTTGCAAACATTAATTCCTTTTGCTGAAAATGCCTTTCTCACTGCCTTCCCCACTCCCTTTCACCTTGACTTTAGTAGCTAACTGCTGTTTTCCTTTACTTTCCAGGTTACACATCACCTTCTCAAAGAAGACTTCCCTCGTCCTTCCAGACTACACTATACACCCTTCACATAGGCTTCCCTAGCATCTAAGCGAAGTTTGGCAAACTTTGTTGACAAGCAACAGCCCTATCAACATTAACCAGTTAATCTTGTAGGATCTTGTGCAGATGCTTAGCTTGGGCAGGGGGCAGGGTGTGTGCTCGGACAAGGTTATTACTCTGATTTCTGGTTCTGACACGCACACCCCACTGACCTTGATAATGTCACCAGTAGGCACATCAGTTAGGAGCTGCAATAAACTGCTCATATCAGAGGCCAAAAATAACAGAGGCTTCAATAAAATAGAAGGTGACTGCTCTCTCACAGAAAGGAAAGTCCAAAGACGAACAGTCCTGCGCTCATCTGCCACACCACAAAGTCTTCAGGAACTGCACCACCTTGTCCATCTCCTTTTACCATCATTAGTGTACGACTTCCATTCTCAAAGCCACAAAATGTCTCTGGGTCTCTAGACACCCAAGCTTCATTCCAAACAAGAAAAGGGTCAACATAAGGCTGGTGGGGGTTGGGGGAGGCTCCCCCTGATGCCGTAACTTTGGCCACCCCTGTATGCAAGAAGCACTGTGGAATGAAGTCTTTTAGTCGAGCCTCAAATAACGTCTTAATTCCAAAGGAGAGGACGTGAATACTGAGTAAACAACCAGCAGTTCATTCCACATTGAGAGTAGTTGTAGAATCCATTTTTCAAGAAAATAATTGCCCTGCTTTATAAATTCAAATGTAATATAATCTAAGAAATAATCAATTGCCTAGAAAGAAGAGTCACAGCACAGACTTTTGAAACAATACACTTCAAATATGAAAGATTTTTTTTTTTTAATTTCAGATCATATATAAGCTTTCAGGAACACCTCTTAAAATACAAGGAAGGATACCCTCATGCAGATATCTTACTTAATCACTCACATATTATCCACAATGAACTATTTTTTTAAAATGTTTTATTTATTTCTAGGAGAGAGAGAGACAGCGTGAGCAGGGGAGGGTCAGAGAGAGGGAGTCACAGACTGAAACAGGCTCCAGGCTCTGAGCTGGCAGTCAGCACAGAGCCCGACGCGGGGCTCGAACCCACGAACCGCGAGATCATGACCTAAGTGAAAGTCTGACCCTCAACCGACTAAGCCACCCAGGCGCCCCCACAATGAACTATTAATGAGTAACATTGAACATATTACTTTATGTGCTCCTAGCTTTATGAAGCAGGATTTCTATTCCCACTTGTAGATGAGAGCACTGAGGCATAGACTAGTTAAGTGACTTATGCAAAAATCACAATGCTGATGATAACACCAGCACTTGAACCCAGGTCTGTCTGATGCTCTCTCTACCCTATAACGCAACTTCTCCACAAGCCTCCCTTACTTCACTTGGACTAATGATTCTGACACTCCAGAAATAGAATTTCCATCACGTTGAGTTTGCTACATTAAGATCGAAGTGTGTTCACAGATGACTAACTGAAATGTATGAAATATTTAAATTGTAGGAGTTTAAATATGACACCTAATAACTGGGCCCATGCTTGCTTATCCCTAATAGAAAATATTGGACACTTTATTGTGTTCAAGTATATGATGAGTGATTTAGATTCCTCAGGGTCTTAAAGCTAGAAGGGTCTGTATAGATCATCCAGAATCACTTTATTCATTTTTGAGATGAGAAAACCAAACTGGCTAACTGATTTGGTGAGTCACACAACCAACAGTTGTACTGCCAAGGAAAGAACCCAGGTCTCTGGGCCTTCATTATTTCTAAGTTCTTTTCTTCTGCGGTGCCGCTCAGCTTTCACTTTCCCAAATTTTACAGCCAGTGGTCTAAGTCCTCTGCCACACCCTGATACCTTTTATTTGACAGAACTATTTTTACTGAGTAGATACAAGTCAGAGATTTTCAAAGCCCAGCCTAAATCCCTGGCATCCTTGAGGCGCTCCACGATTCTCCTAATGAGAATTAATTGTTCTTTTCTTTCCACTTAAATTACACTTTGAACCTCCATTTTAGCACTTAATTCTTTCGGATTTATATTAATTATTTATGCTGGTGTCCCATTCTGGATTATAAACCCTTTAAAGACTTGTTTTTTATGGCCTTTAAGCAGTTGGTTTGCTCTTGTTTCAACATGTTTTTATTGAATGAATGAATAAATGAATGAATGAATAATGTAATCATATATAACATTTTGGGGATATTTTTATTTTTTAATTTTTATTTATTTTTAAAAATTTTTGAATGTATATTTTTGAGAGACACAGAGACAGAGCACAAGTGGGGGAAGGGGCAGAGAGGGAAAGAGACACAGAATCTGAAGCAGGCTCCAGGCCCAGAGCTGTCAGCACAGAGCCTGATGCAGGCAGGCTTGAACCCATGAACCCTGACATCATGACGCGAGCCGAAGTTAGATGCTTAACCAACTGAGCCATCCAGGCACCCTTTTTATTTTTTTTTTAATTGAAGTATAGTTGATACCACGCTACCTTTGTTTCAGGTGTGCAACACAGTAATTCAACAACTCTATACGTTATGCTACGCTCACCCACTGTAGTTATTATCATCTATCACCATATAACTCTACTATGATACCATTGACTGATGCTTTATGCTGTACCTTTCATCTCTGTGAATTATTCATTCTATAACTGGAAACCTGGTTTAGTAGGCTTAGTAGGGTGAGTATTTCTTTAAGTGTTTCTATTTAAAGGCGCGTCTCTCTAGATTTAAAAATATACTAAACTGTGCTCATCCCTCTATATTAGTACTTTCCATCTTGTGCTGTTTGTTGTCTATTTACTCATTTAGAGTATCCTCTAGCAGAACACAAGATCTGCACAAATAGGCTTATTTACATTTGCTTCCTCACATTCCCTAATGCCCGGCACTGTGTCTGAAACAGAGCCAGCACTCAAGCATCCAATAAATGGGAGATAAAGTGAATGAAACTCCTCCATTTCACAGACACTCATAGGATTTTTGCAGCTTCAGTCCAAATCTTTCTGAAGCATATACCCACAGAAGTAAATACTTCAAAACAGCTATTTTGTTCTTCCAAAGAAATTATTGTAGAATGTGTGAGAACATTCAGTGGGCAAACATGCAACATGTCTTAGGAAAAATGGAAGTGTGGTTGTCAAGGAGAAAAGACATAAGGACAAAAGTCTTTGGAGCTGCGTCGTTAAATATTCCCAGTAATGCCAACTACTAACCAACCACAATACTTCAGTGCCTACGTAACAATAAGCAATTCTTGTTCATGCCTCTGGGATGTCTGATTAGGCAGCTCTGTTAATCTTGGCTGGGCTTGGCTGGATGGTTCTTCTGGTCTCGGTTAAACTATTTCACAAGTACAGGAGCCGTATCAATGTATGGGGGGATCAGCTGGCTTGCAGCTGAGATAGAATACTCTTGGCTGGAATGACTAGGCTAACTCATCTCATTTCCAAGTGTCTCTGATCATCTAACAGGTTAGCACAGATGTTCTTATGGTAAGGAAGAAGGCAAGAATGAGATTAAACCTGATTGCACCAAGTGCTTTCAAGTCTGCTTATGTCATGCTTGCCAACAACTCATTGGCTAGAGAAAGTTTCATGTCTGAGACCAGAGCCAAAATGGAAGCTCACTGTAAAGTTGTGTAGCCAACAGGAAGGGGTGGAGAAATGGAGCCAGGTTGGCAAATACCATGGAATAAAGAGTGAATACTGCTTGTTGAAATCTTTTGCCCTTAGCATGTAATAGTAGACTCCATAAATATTTGTTAAACAGACATGCAGATCAATGGATGGATAGATGAATGGATAAATTCATGAAGCTAGTCTATGGGGCTCTTAACAGACTAGTCATCAATAATTCTACTATTAAATAGATTGTGCCAGCAAGAAAACATTTGTCCTGAGATTTCCACAATATCCAATATAATATCTTATAAAAGTTGAAACAAGCACACACTTACTAGGTCCATCAAGAAGCTCCAGGGTTGTTAGGTCCATCAAAAAGCTCCAGGGATGTGTTCCTCAGAACATGATGATCATGAAGTACTTGTCAAGGTGTCTACCCTTCTTTAGTTATCACAAATCTTCCTGTGCAAATAAACTGGGTTTTTATCACAATTGCATTAAAGACATTCTAATATCTCCAATTCTTGCTTTCTTACTACATAAAACTAGGGCATCAGAAAAGTATCTTTGGTCTCAATTACAAGTTCTTTAGTGCAAGGGGAGCAACACTAAAAGCCTCCTGAACCACAGCTAGCCTCTTACAAAGCTATGCAAAAATTCATGGAGTTTTTAAGTAGATCTCTACTCAGGAACCTTTAGTAGGGGAAAGAATATCCACTGGTAACTAGATTGCAATAGAAAAATTCTCAACTGAAACAGAGAACTGCTGTAGCCTCCTCCTTTCTCTAAGCCCCTAAACAGTATATAGCATTCTAGTAAAACAGATTTAATAGAAAATTAATTTACCAAGTCCAGGGGTTAGGGTGGTGAGACTTCTATATTATACTTCTAGGAAATAGGAAAACAGCATGCCTGTTTCAAGAAATAAACTTAAGATCTTTTGGTGAGTTCCGTATAAGACGTAAGGGACAAACGTTAATTGTTGATAGTATTTAGTGCTTTGGATTGCTCTGAGGAATATGAAAAGCTGGGTATGCTTAGTTAGTTCAATAACTAACATTTTTTGACCCTTGGTATATGACAGTCTCTGCGCTAAGCACTCTTTATTCATCATCTCATTTAATCCTCACAATATCCTAGAACATGGGTATTTTTCAAATGTTTACATTTTCCTGTACATATTATAAAGGAAAAGCGTGTATTCTGCTAACAGTAGGGTGACCATGCATCCAGGTTTGGCCTGATTTGCACGTATTGTCCTGGCATAATTATTGATCGCATTCTCGTTCACTCTTACAAGTGACCTGGTTTGGATGATTGCTATGATCACCCTGGTAAAGAAAACTGCATGCACAGATTGTGAATGGCTGATCTAGGACTAGCAAGTGGCTTACTCTTATACCAGAGGCATCAATTTCACCTCACTGTCTTACAAGTTCAATCATAACGATGACTGACACAAGTCCATTCCTCTGGTATCTGTCAACCTGACTCTAGAAACCGAGAGTGTAGAGATTTTCAAGTGTAATAAGACAATAAAGTAGAACTTCAGGAAATTCTGGTTATATTTCCAAAAGTCTGGAGAAAACTGAATAGCCCGAAGAATTGGAAAACAAGAAGGGAATAGATGCTTTCCAAAGCAAGGTGTCTGAAATTAATCCTTTGGATAGTAATTAAAGCATTCTTTTTTATACTTTAATATCAATTAATGCATTGAATTCCTATTCCATTTACTGAATATCCACATTGAAGAGACAAGATTTTGTCCTAGTTCTCAAGTGAAAGAGAAGACAAGTTTACATTTGGAATATCCTTCCTCTTTCCCATTTATCTTGCTACCAGTAAATAGCAATATTTATCTCTTTTTTTTTTTCAACAGGACAAATAATTTGTATTTTCAAAGACGGTCAATTTGGGTAAAATGTAAATCAACAAAATCAAAATGCATTCTTTCAAAGTCCCACCCTTTCCCCCAGTAGTAATGATTATGTACACTAGCAGCACAGAAATGTAAAAGAACTAAGGAGGAAAATTGTAGAGGAAATGCAAATAAGTGCATTTCTCGTATTTATTCATGAGTAGATTTCCTGCAAAAAGAGACAATCACCCAGGTTCTTTAGATCATATTGCCTGTTCTTTGCTAATGCATAAGACTAGGAATTCGTGCATGTGTTCTTTATACAATCAAATCAAACTGGGGAAAAAATGTTAACTTGGAGGAGTGGTTGTTTGCTCTTATAAAAAGAATCCCCATTGAATTCTCTTGAGAAACTACATAGACCAAATCAAAGGAGAAGGAAATAACGAGTCTAGAAAATTGACAATTGTAGAAGTAAGCCCAACTTACAAGAATAGAGACCAAATAAGAGTCAGGGAATTAAAAAAGCAATTAGAATAAACACCTAGAGATGTGAGAGGAAAGGAGAGATAGAAATAAGGGCCTCTTACAGAAGAATTAGAAAGCATGGTGGTGGCTAAGAGATTGCTCCCCCAAACTAAAATCTACATAGTGAAGTCAGAACACCTCTAATTCATAGGGGTAAGTCCATTTAGACTGTGAGAACAAATTTCCAGTTGCTCAGTTGCTCTGGAGAGATGTGCAAACCCCACCTAGGAGACACACAAACAGAAAGCAAGAGAAAGGAAATGCACTGACTCATAAGGGAAGAGAGGAACTGGGCCACCGCTCAGCCATCTGCTCGACATTACCTAGAACCCCACCTCCACCGTCCCAACCCCATGAGACCTCCACTCCTGTGGCTCCGTGATCTCCCTTGGTCATAGTGTTATGGGGTGGAACATGGGTCAAAATGATTTCCTTCTTACTAATATTGACACCCCATGTGCATGAACTGATTCTTCCATCCTGTTTGCAGTGCAGAGAGAGAGGGCAGGTGAGCCCCTCATCACTTGTTCTCCTGCAGGGCCCGCAGGCACTGGCATCCCTTTCCAGTGTGGAGATATCGTCTCCTGGAAGAATATTACCAAGGACTCTCATTGTCACCTCCAGGCACATTCATCCAGAACCTTGAAGCCTTTCCTCGTGAGAGGCAATTCCCAGGGTTTAAGAAATAATGCCATTTGAGAAGACAATTTTTAAAAAATCAGTGTTAATGAAATAAAGCTTTGCATAATTAGAAACACATAAAGGTAAGACACTTGGGAAATGAGACTCTCTCCCTCTGGCCGCTCCCCAGATATGGGTTCCAATCTCAAAGACCTGCCCAAATCCACTAAAGTGTGATCATCAGAAAAGAGAGGCCACAAAGAACTCCACACAGGCCAACATTTGATCCAGGCAGCTCTGCGTTTTGACAGGTGTCTCTGTTCTACCAACTCTTGCTTGGGCCCTCTTTTAGGTGGTAAGTGTTCTACTATTACTAACACTATAAATAATAACAATGATACAAAATTATGCAGTTAGCATTTATTTGGCTTGCTGTATATGCTAAGCAGAATAATGGCCCCTGCCTCCACCCCTAGAGGTGTCCTTGTCCTCAGAAACCATGAATATGTTATGTTACACGCAGAGGGGGAGTTAAGGTTGTCAATCAAGTGACCTTAAAATAGGGAGATTATTCTGGATTAACTGGGTGGGCATAATGTCATCACAAAGATACTTAAAAGCAGAAGGGAACACAGTCAGTGTCAAAGTGGAGAGAGGTGAGAAAGACCTGACTGGCCATTGCAGGCTTTGAAGACAGAAGAAGGGGCTGCGAGCCAAAGAATGCAGACAGGCTTCTAAAGCTGGAAGAGCAACAACAGCAAAAACCAAATTCTCTTCTAGAGAGAGAAGAAAGGAAGGTGGTCCTGCTAACACCTTGAATTGATCCTATTAGGTCCCATTTTGGACTTCGGGATTCCAGCATGTTAAGATGCTAAATGTGTGTTGTTTTAAGACACTAAGTTTGCAAAAATAGGCAAGTAATATGCTCTGCCAAACTTTGGGCAAAGTGTCTCCTGTCCAACAATCTCTAATTCTTACCAACACTGCAATAAAGTCATGATCATCTCATTCACATGAATGAAGACACTGGTGACCTGCCTAAGGTCTTGGCTAGTAAGATGCAGAGCTAGAATGCAACCCAGGTCTGTTTGACTCCAAAGCCCCTATCTCTTCTCTATTCAACTCTAACCCACAGGAAATCGAACCCGAAATGACCTTAGCTCAATGTCCAGATAGGCACCATTCCACCCCTGCTGTTAAACTGGCTCCCTAGAAGCTGAACAAAGCACACACACACACACACACACACACACACACACACACACACACAGAGTCAATTACCATTTAAAAATAGCTCCCTATCCAAATGGCCAAATGAAAGTATTATTTTGGTCTAATTGGTCCTCATTTATTCACTATCTAGGGCTCTTCTGAAAAAAAGGATAGAAGGGGCAAGGGGTGACTTGTGAATGTAGCCTGAAAGCTTGGCTAAAAGCACTTTGAATCAATAAGCCAGCCAATGCTCTGGTTTGGGAAATGTACTATAGTCAAGTTTGAAATGCTTTTCAGTTTTATAATTAATTACTGAAGGTAATGCTTTTTGTTATTATTTTTATAATTAATTACCAAGCATTGCTAGTAGCCAGCAACTTTTCATACATTGCTTAAGCATACGGAGATAAGAAATCCAAACCGTAACTATAGCGCGTGTTCACGGATTACTAAAATACTCACATAAGAATTACACACTAATTCAACTACAATAAAAAAAAATCACACTTGAAGAGCTTATTATATACTATTCCTTCCCCTTCTGAGAAACATTTGAGCAGAAGCCTAGCATGGTTACCATGGCAACTATAATGCAAAATTGTCAGTAACTTTATGAATTGCAAATTCCTCTAAGGGTGTTGGGGAATTTTTTTTTCCTACTTCCATTTTTAACCATCTCATATGCATTATTCCAGCAATATGTTAAACAAGGTTTTTGGGAACTCATGCATCATTTCTAAACAAGCTATGTTCTAAATGTTCAAATTCCATTATTCTAACAAGAGAAAGCTAAACAGGGAACACCCAATTTGCTGAATATTAAATTGTCCATTGTTTTTAACTGAGTTCTTGACACATTTACTACCCTCACCTTTCCTGAAGAGGATCCCACTAGTCAAATAAAAAGAATCACTATTTCTTATCACTGTCTGTATCTCCCTGAGAATGGAAAAAGGGATAGTCCCAGTTTAAAACAAAACAAAACAAAACAAAACAAAAATGTACAATCCCACAATTTGCTTTTCCCTCCAAGTAATTTCAGTTGCATTATACATGGAACCTTCAATCAAGTGAACGGTCAATGTGCACTGTTGCCCCTTCTCAAGCTCATCTTCTCCTGTGCTCTCAGTAGACCATGAAAATGACCCAGAGAAGTTCCTTGAGTAGCAAATTTCTCTACATGGATTTTTTGTGTGCTGGGAGGCTAGAGACATGGAAGGTGAAAGGTAGCCAAAAACATTGTGTGATGGTGTGAGTGTTTTCTCATTTACAAATACTTATAATGGGGAGGGGAACCCACAGAATCATAACTCGTTCCAGTGTTAGCACTGCCATTTCCTCAATATCTGGCTTTGGACAAGTCATTTATTCTCTATGAGCTTCAGCCTCCTCATCTTTAAAACAAGTATTTTAATTTTTGTCCTGTCCATTTCACAGGTCTGTTGTAAGGATCACATGAGATCTTGTATGTGAAAGCTACTATGTCCTATCAGAATATTAGTCTCAATTCTTGTGAATTTTTATTTCACATAAGCAGTACTAAGAATCTCTAAAACATAAATATTCTTTATTTTCAAAATCTCATCTCAAGAAGATAAATGCTGATTCATGTCTTGGGTATCTCAGAGTTTAGAAAATGGATTGAAAGAAAGGGAAAAACAAAAATATCAGAATGAAATCCTATTTTATAAAGAAAGACCTAAATTATTGCCTCTGATTAGTTTCCAAGTTGCAAAGCCTAATTGTTTGTAAGACCATACAGAGAAAATGGCTACATTCAAGGCACATCTCTAAGTATCCATCCATATGCTCACCAAGCTCAAGGAGCAACAGCATTTTGTGAAGACAAGCAATTCTACTGGTTTGTTCCTCTCTGTGCTGTTTTGTAGCAACTTCTCAAGGCCAGAGGAATGCTAGTTGTTTTCCTATCTTTGAATAGTAGCTTTCAGAAAGGATTTAAGTATGGTATAACCCCTGATAGATATGAACTATTATATACAAGACAAGGAAATATGGTGGAGAGATTCTAAAAGACTGAGAGAGACCCTGTTTGGTTTCTGAGGACTTTCTGTTCATTCCTTCATTTGTTCAATTAACAGACACTTACTGAGAGCGAATTCTACTCTATTTCAGAAAGTAAAGGGAAGAATCAAACATGTTTGCTCTCACGAAGAGCTGTCTGATTTATTGGGGAGGAGGGAGATTATCCACTTCTTTTCTCTAGCCCTAACTGTATCTAAGGGCTATCAGGGCACAGAAATGGCAAAGCCTACCACACATGGGTCAGGAACGAATGAGGAGAGACATCACAGAGAATGTGTGTTTGAGCTGCATTGATATAGGAGTTTGCCAGGTGGAGAAGAGACGGCAGGGATTTTGCAGAGTAGGGGGCATATGGAAATGCTTGGAACAATGCGACTGGAATGTTGAAGACCCCCCAGGGTTAGAGCACAGGATGCCAAGGATGGGGAATAATGACCATAGAAACTCAAACAGTAGGTTCAGCCTGCATAGAGTATGCATACAGCATGCAGTATGTGCATAAGCAAGGAGGAGTCCTGAACATTTTAAATAAGAAAGAGGAAAGACACTGTCACACCTGGGTTCTCAGCAGGACTCTGTAGGAGTAGAGTCAACCAAAACAAGTACAAGTGATCAAAGTCACTACCATGTCTAACAGGAATGCCTGCCTTCCTCAGATCAGACTTAAAACCCAATGGCCTTGAGGATACAAAAAGCCTGGGAAAACTGCAGGAAGGAAGTCAAGAGTCACTGGACTTCACAACTTCCTGAAGAGTGAGAAAAAGTCTGGAAGGCTGTCGGCATTATTTCAGGAGGTGAGCACACAGATTACACAGTATCTCCGCCTTCCCAAGCTTGGCAATAATACAAAAATGCAGTCAATTCCCTTCACTTCAAGTAACTCACACCAGATGCTGATGCCCTTCGTCTCTTCCACAGATACGGTTCCCAAAATCATTTCTTTCCAGAGGTCAGGCATCTGGAGCTCATTAAATCCCACACGCCAACATTTTAACTGTGTAAAACTTTTTATTTGTAGCGCTATTTAATGTTGAATTTGATTTACGAAGCACTGTGTATTCTTAGTTCTGGGATGACAGGCTGCTTGTCTAAGAGCTTAAATCATGCTCTGGGGTAATGGGGAAGGCCTTTGGCCAAAGCTGGTATTGGAAATCTAGGCTTATGCCAATAATCATTGGTAAAGAATGGAGAGCTTCATGTCTTAGAGAAGGTCTGTATGACCTCCTTGTTATGCAGGTAAGGAAACCAAGACCCCAAGAATTAAATGACAGAGGTAGAGGCTGAAACTCATGCCTCTTTATTATCAACCCAATGGCCTTTCTTCTCATTCCCCTGCCTCTCCACACGCACGCGCGCGCACACACACACACACACACACACACACACACACACGTACACACACATGAGAGAGAGAGAGAGAGAGAGAAGAGGAAAAGAAAGAAAAGAATTGAAAAGAAAAGAGAAAGGAAGAGATGTGATGAAATTCATTTTAAAAAATGAAAGAAAATTACCTATGTATAATGTACTGGCACAGTCATATCTTAGTACATGAATGAGAGAAAATTGATGAGATTTGTTTGAAAATGACCTGTCCTCTGATCGTATCAAGTTATGTAATACATGATATATGGCTCTTGAATCAAATTTGAAACATAAATAACTTGCTGAAAGTTACATGGCTCGTGAGTCTAGGCCTGGGTGTTTTCATCTGTAAAATGGGCATAATAACATATACATCCAAGTTGGATTGCTTTATTTAATTAACCTTTGAAAAAATGCTTAAAAGACAATGGCTATCATTGTATTTTATATGTCATATATGCTTTGAGTCTAAAATAGTTTCCCTGGGAACTCACGCTATATTCAGTCCCATGATGCTGTCATTGTTCAAAATATTTGATACGTTTTCCCCTTGGAACTGCTTTTATATCTTAAGAGAGAATTATCCCTTTAAGCCTACATTTTGGCCAAAAAGAGTTTTACTCACTTTTATCAACTTCATTCACCAATGTTAGCTGTGAAGGAGTTTTAACCATTTGTGAAAACCACAGCCAAATACAAAAGACAAAGATTTGCCATGACTGAAGATACTCAAAAGAATTTGCTTCCTCAAGGGGAGGGGATGATTTTCTATTTGCTGGGCCAGGTCCAGAAACCCTGAGGAAGTCACAAGCCATGGAACCAAACCCTCTTCCAGAGTCGAGAAGGTGGGAAATGGGGGTGTTGATGACTCAAGGTCAGCCTTTGGGAAGCTGGAACTTTTGAGATAGAAATATTGCCTCTCAGAAACGATTACATGTGGATTTTCACAAGCAGGAAAGATCACTGTAGCTCTGGGAATGATTAATTCCAATTCTGTGTGAGGGATAAAGGGAAGGCGAAGGCTTGTGAGGGCCACTCCTGACCTTGAATGCAAAGCAGCCTGTGGAAGACATAAAAGAACATGCAAGCCGCTCCTACACCATCCGTATTCAGGGTAAATGTATCCCCACTCCTCTCCACTGAGACAGACAGACGCACACACACACACATGCACACGCACACATGAATGCACATATATACATGTGTGCACATGCATGCATGCACACATACACACGATTACAAATAGACTCCTTGCCTCTGAAACTTTCAGGTTCTAGGGTTAGCATCTTGCTGACAAATTGCATGTCAAACATTTTCATTCTTCATGTTGTTATCATTATAACCCTATCATTACACTGTTGGCTAATCATGAATAAAACAACAAACATAGAAAAAAAATCCTTTCCCTGGTGAGCATAAATAATTGCAGATGAATACCTCTTGCTTGGGCCCTGCACCACGTAATGTCATATGATATTATGAGCAATATCAGAGGATGTTTTATTGCAAGGAATAATTTTTTCTAATTGTAATGCTTATTCCCTTCAGATCCCAGCCTCCTCCTGAAGGCCCTAAAAAGTTACTGAGAGGGAGTTTGCAGCTCTTGCCTGCAATTTATGGAAGTATCCTTTCTCTCTGATAATAATCCTAATGTGAAAATGTGAAACCAAGTAGAAGATGGCAGAAGATTCTTCTTTAACCAGAAGTTAAAAGGAAAAACACACAGGATGTGGATTCTGGAGTAAGCTTAGCTGCTGGGGGTGAAGGAACAGGGAAAGGAAATCCAGCATTTCCTTTGAAAATAGACCATACGCTTGAAGGGCTTTTCCAAAGTGAAACCAGCCTATCATATGGGCTGGATCAGTAGTTCGGCTGGAAGCAGCTAGATTCTCTTCCCTCCCCTGCCCCTCACTCCAGCTCTGCCATCTCTCCCTCCTCGCCCAGCAAGGGTACCCCAGACAGACACTGGAGCTTTGGGGCCATGCCTGGATATTAGAATAGTCTCATGTTCAAGTATTAAATGTTCATCTACTGACCTATTCTCAGAACAGTCTAATCTCTCACCCACTTAAGGTTCCTTTTCTCGGCTTAGTAATGAGCAAGTCTCTGCTTCTGTGGTTTGTCCATCCTGTTCTTTCTCCCAGACCCCTTGCCCCACTGGCTGTGCTGCTTCTGGCTCCCGCAGGGTCAGGATGGAGAGGAGGGACGGGGATAAGGGGACAAGGTCTATTCGCTGATGACCTTGTAGTCTGTGAAGATGCTTCTTGGGTGTAGGATGCACAGATGCTGGCTCCTCCTCACATGAGCGACTTTGGGGTCCTTAAGAGACGCTACCACCCCCTATCCACCGGCTGCCACCCTCTGACACCAAAGCGTCCATGCTGCAACCCCCATGATGCCCCGCACGCTGACTGTGAAGACACTACACGGCCTCTCTTTGCTGGGTTTGCTACGCTCTGGAAGGAAGTCCTGTAGGGCGATGGCTTCCAGGATGACTCCAGCAGATATGACGCATCCATGCCATCCCCTCCCCAGCCAAACTTGGAAGCCCATGGCTTGTCATGCTGCCCTCTGCATTTGCTCAGCCAGCAGAAGCAGCTCCAGGCAGGCGCCTGCCTTGGGGCTCTTCCAGGCAAGAGTCAGGATCCTATCTCCAGGCTCCTCAGTGTTCAAAGGACTCACATCAAGCTCTCAAAAGACTTCTGAGTCAAGATTTCTGGAGCGTCACTCCGTGAGTCATGGTTGGACCTCACTGAGTGAATGATGAGCCCGAGCCACCACGCATGCCCTCCTCGTTCCCTCACCCTTCCTCTCCACGCAGTCCGCTCCCTGTGTGGCAGGTGGCTGTAGCTACGATTACAGACCATGCTTCTCTTGAGAATATATCAGCTTTTGACTTAACCAAACATTTTAAGCATAATATCCTCCTCTAGTATGATTTTAGGCAATTTATAGAAATAAACATGATTTCAAAGCTCTCACACACGAAGTATGGATTTTTAGATTAATTAGAATATATAATTCTGACATATAAAAGTTTATACTCATAAAGAGTATTTTCCACAAGACTCAGGTCAAGGATGGTCTCATATTTATAGTAAAATTCACCTCTGATCAATTACAGTGAATCCAGAAAACCTAGCCAAACATACATAAGACACTTAATTCTTTCATAATTTCTTATGAAATGGACGAATAGGTGGGTGGATGGATAGATGGATTGATGAAACATTTCTAAAGCACCAAATCTAGGAGGTCAATATGAAATTAGAGATGGAGTTGGTTTCTTATTCTTTAGTATAATCGTGTGACCTTGGGAAACACCATTTAACCTCTCCACATCTCATTGTCCTTGTCTGTAAATAGATTCAAATGCTGTAATCATCACAAAGACTTACTATGAGCACCAGATAAGATAACCTTGGGAGCTGGAAAGCTTCATGTAACAGAAAGGTATTAGTGAGATGGAAGGAGAAGTTCTACAGCTGTTGCCTCGAACAATTTCCATGTTTCTGTGACTCAGTTTGACTACTTGCAAAACAGACATGGAAAGATTTCTCTCCAGCTTTCCTTACAAGGCAGCGCACGTACGGCATACGGGAAGCCCTTTGATTTCAGGCCCCAGTAGATCCAACTAACTGTACAGCCACAGACCATTCATCAAAATCTCTGTGCTACCGTTCTCTCGGCTGTTTAAAAGGATAATGATGACTATGTCAGAGAGCGGCTGTGAGAGTCAAATGTCTTAAAGCAGCACAGTGCCTAGAACACAGACAACAGTACTCAGCGTGTGCAACTATTAGAATCAACAGCGTCCTGTGAATCTCCGGTGAAAAATACCATGGGGTTGCCTCTCCCTTTATTGCCTAGATTCAGTCATTTCTGAATAAGCTCCGTTGCTATGGTTACCTTCCAAAGACACCACGTTTGAAAATGTGTTGGGAGATACGGATTGATGGCAGAAGGCTTTAGTGGAGGACAGAAAGCACCTTCAGCAACTGAGACCATTTTAATACATGCGAACCCTTTCTCTTGGACACCAAAGTCACATTTTGCCAAAATGGAAATGAACTCAGGAAGTGGAGTTTCAGAAGTTCCGCATTTGGCCAGCCTCCTTCTCCCATCACCGGGACCTCAAGGACAGGTATACCTGGCCCTGAACCAACTCCTGAGCCTCTCCGTTTTCTTCCCTAGGATCTGGCAGTCTGAAGGATGTTGGTTGCCAGACAGAATTCATCAGATTCACTTCCCAGATGCTATCGCTTCTGATGCCGAATAAAAAATAGGTTGCCCAGAAATTGAGGTTGGAAAGGACAAGTGCGGCTGAGAAATGCACAGTGATATATACATATATATATATATATATATGCACAGAACAATAAAGGGCTACTCTTGTGAAAATTCATGAGCACATATATTTGAATATTCTAGGGGTCTTCACATCCCTCAAATCCCATACTCAGACCCTGCAGGGCCCAGTGCTAACATCCCAGGCTAAACTATCCCCCACAGCAGTGTTATAAGTGGTTTTCGATCTGTCAAAATCCGTCACGGCTCCAACAGGGAATGAATAAAAGTTGGCCTGACTGCGCTTCCTGTTTCTAACTACAGAACCCAAGACCTGACGGGCAAGAGCATTGTGCACTAAATCCTACTAAAAAGACTCTTTCTTCCTGGTCATTTTTTCACAGACATCCCAGGGAGCTGTCCTGCTCTTACTTGAAATTCAAACCAGAAGGAAGTCACCTCTAAAAATACCAAGTTTCCCTGCGTTCCTTTTCATGATGATGCAGCACCACCTAGGGGACATGTTCATTCATTTCTTGCTCTTTGCTCTATAAAATTCCTTTTAAAAGGTTCCAGTCCCTGCATCCTGATCTACATGAGAAAGACACAGAAGCTTCTCTGAACACATTTTTCTAGATTCAGCTCCAGACTTACATCAGCTCATAACCCTGGTGGACTAATTTATTACACAATGGTCACTGCCATGGCTTGTGGTTCACATTTATAATCACCAAGGACAGTTTGCTTTGTTATTACAAGAACTACCAATTGGTAAGCACCTACCACATGACAAGGTATATATATTTATTTCTAATATATACAATAGTTCTTCAAATTGGCCATTAGCATCCCCATTTTACAGAAGAAAAAATCAAGTCTTGGAGACCTTTTGAAAGACCAGAATCCCAGACCAGGGTTGTCACCACAAAATGTTATCTCTTTATCCTAACGCGAGTTGTGTCTACATGGCAGAGAGGCTGCTCATTTTAATGATAATAAAGCAGAACAGTCAAATAACTATTATCTTTCAAAGGAGTCACTTTGAAGCCTATACTGTCATTCTAATGACTAATGCTCATAACGCTTCTGAGCGTATGTTGTGGAAACTGCCTGCAGAGTTCTGAGCTGCACAACCCAGTCTCCCGTTACATGATGTCACATGTTTAACGAAAATATGGTGGAGATTCCATGATGTCAAGGAGCGTAACTTTTTCAGGCCCATCCTCTGTCGATTTTGATTCAGTACATATGGGAAAGGGTCCAGGAACTGCTATTTTCGTGAGGAATGTAAATAAATGCAATCTTTAGGAAAGCTTTAGAAATACAAGTGTAATGATACTTGCATGAGCTTTGGGGTAACAAGGACTTGGGTCATGGATCTTGATCTGTCTTTTTTCTAATTGTGTACCCCAAGGAAAGTCCTTGAGTATCAAGTTCCTCATCTATGAAATGATATTAATACTTATTAATAGCCACCAGACAGAGTTGTGGTATGGACTGAATGAGATTATGGATGTGAAATGCTCATATGGCTTATAGGAGGCGCTTCATGAATGGTCATTGCTATCTTAACGTGAGCACCCTCTCAGTTCATCGAATTTATTCTATGTGACAAATATTTCCAAATATTAAATCCATGGTGAAAGGACATCAGGACACATAAAATATACTAAAGTAACATGTGCTTAATTAGAAAATAAACAACTAAAGACTCATAAGAGAGGAGGTGAAAGATAATAGATTGATAAGGACATAAATATGTAATCTTTAGGATGAGAAAATGCTCAAGAAATGAGAAACCAACATTTAAAAAGTTTAACACCCAAGAGAATAACACATTTCGGGGGAGGGGGGGAGAAACCCCACACACATTATACAAGAGATTGAAGCAACCCCAGTGTCCACGGATGGATGAATGAGTAAGTAAAATGTGGCACGTGCATAGAATACCATTCAGCCTTAAACAGGAAGGAAATCCTGACTCATGCCATAGCCTAGATAAACATGAAGGATGCTATACTTAGTGAAATAAGCCACCACACAAAAGGACAAATGTTGTATGATTCCACTCATGTGAGGTACACTTAAAAAATGGTTCCAGGGGCACCTGGGTGGCTCAGTTGGTTGAGCACCCAACTTCAGCTCAGGTCATGATCTCACAGTTCATGAGTTTGAACCCTGCATCAGGCTCTGTGCTGACAGTGCAGAACCTGCTTGGGATTCTCTCTCTCTCTCCCTCTCAAAATAAATAAACTTTAAAAAAATGGTTCCAGGAGCACCTGGGTGGCTTAGTCGGTTAAGCGTCCGACTTTCGCTTAGGTCACGATCTCGCGGTTCGTGGGTTTGAGCCCCGCATCGAGCTCTGTGCTGACTGTCAGCTCAGAGCCTGGAGCCTGTTTCAGTCTGTGACTCCCTCTCTCTCTGACCCTCCCCTGCTCACGCTGTCTCTCTCTCCTAGAAATAAATAAAAAAAAATTAAAAAAATGGTTCCAAAATATGTGTATTCTACCACAATTAAGAATACTTTTAAATTTAAAAAACCCACATGGGTGTCAAAATAAAAATTAAATGGGCTTAGAACTGTCTTGCTTGGTTTGTGTTTCTTAAACTAAGAGTACCATGTGAGAGGCAATGAGAAAGAATGAAATCTGGCCATGTGTAGCAACATGGATGGAACTTGAGGGTGTTATGCTGAGCAAATTAAGTCAGGCAGAGAAGGACAAATGCCATATATTTGCATGTATAGGTGGATTAGGAGGAACTTAATGGGGGAGAAGAAGGGGGGAAATAGTGGGGGAGAGGGAGAGAGGCAAACCATGAGAGACTCTTGAATGCTGAGAACAAACTGAGGACTCATGGGTGGGGGGTGGGGGGGAGATGGGCATGGAGGAGGGCACTTGTGGGGATGAGCACTGGGTGTTATATGGAAACCAACTTGACAATAAACTATTTGTAAAAAAAAATAAAAAATAAAAAATAAATAAAATTAATAAAAAATACAAAAAAAAAAAAAAAGACTACCATGTGAGATACTCTGGCTTAGAAATACATAGAGTACATTTAGTTTTTTTTAAATGAACAAGTAAATTCACAAGTACTTTTACATCCACATTCTCAAAACTGTGACCAGCACCGCCTTGCTGGCCTCTGTTTTTCTTTAACGCTCGGGGTTCCCCACAATCACCTGAGAAATATTACTGGGCAAGGCTGGAGGCTGAGCCTGGAAAACCCTGAGTTTTCTGCCCTGGCCTGAGGCGGGGCTTTGAGGAAAATGGCTGTGGAAAACTTCGCTCCCTGAGGGGGAACACTGAGGAGGCCCGCTCTCTTTCCACACCACAGTGTGCGCAGAGTCCTGCGCTGGGGCAGCGGGGGGAAGAGTGGGCACCTCAAAGGCACAGTCCTTCCAGGACTGGACTGTGTGGGCCCCTTTCAACTACAGCCCGAACAGTGGATGCAACTCGATTTGTGCTGCACGCTGGTAAAGAGGTCATCGCCTTGTTTCAGTGACCTGTGATTTTTCCTTGAGACTGGCATTTAATAAGATAGATGGGTGTTTTCTGGTAAGTCTATGTGACATCGAAGCACTTCAAAGGTTCCAAACTATGGTAGCATTGGCTTTTTGTCTAATTTAACTTAAAAGTTCAGACAAGATGGAAGTCTTCATATATTTATCAAAGTCCATGCCTTTCCCCATTTGTTGCACTACATGAAAATAGGCATGGATTTCCTGAAACAATTGGGCAAAAGTTAGGTGGCTTTCCGTCTTCAGGGTGACGTGGGTCCTGGAGGACGGAGATCACCTGAGATGGAACTGGGAAGATCCAGAGTTGAAAACTGGAGAAGTATGGTGACAACTGGTTGCACAAGTAGAAAATGAAGGCAGGAAGGTCACTTTCACCTTTCAACTGCCTAGGAAGATTTCTTGCTGCCTGAAAGAGCCTCCTGAGGGTGAGGTGCTTGTGAAACCAGCTGGCAGTGTACATGGTCGTCCTGGTGGCTCTTAGTAACATGAGGTAGGTCTCTAGCCTTGGGTGAAATTCTTTAGAGCAAAATTCAGAAAGTGTTTTAAAAAGGTATCCTATTTTGGGCTCGATGATAGATAGATGATAGATAGATATGTTATAGTATCTTTATCCATCAGCACTTGGTAGCTGGTAACAGAAACCACTCCATCTAGCTCTATCTAAGCTTAAACGCCGTGTGACTGGAAGTTAACTTCTGGCCATTCACAGAGCTTGCTTCCTCTTAGCAGGGGATTGGGATAGCTAACAGAGCAGCCTTTATCTGACTTCCAGGAGGGACTCAGACCACCACCACAGAACTGGCTGTTCGGAAGAGCTCCTATCTCTGCTGACAGCACGGACACTGGAAAATCATGATGCCACTGCCCACTTGATAGTTCTAGAGCCACAGAACCTAGCAGCAGACCCCTGCCCCACATCCCGCTGCGCTGCGCCCTATTTGCTATTCCAGAAAAATCAAATGCTACACAATCATGGTCAGAGATAACAGAAATCATGGCTTCCATCTCATCTGGTCTTCCTCATCTCAAACAGGCACATCTGCTTGGAGGAAACCAGGTCACATCTGGAACTCAAGCCATAGGGGGTGTTCCTATGGGCCCATCGGTGAGCCACAGTGCATCCACGTCCCACAAGTGGGTTAAAAGTGTATCAAGAGGGGTGCTTGGGTGGCTCAGTTGGTTGAGCGTCCGACTCTGGCTCAGGTCATGATCTTGCAGTTTGTGAGTTTGAGCCCCGCTTCGGGCTCTGTGCTGACAGCCCAGAGCCTGGAGCCTGCTTCAGATTTTGTGTCCCTCCTTCTCTCTGCTCCTCCCATGCTCGTGCTCTGTCTCTCTCTGTCTCTCAATAACAAATAAACATTTAAAAAAAAATCTTTTCAGCGTATCAAGAGATCTCTTTGCCCTCTCAGCCTTGTGGGTAGCCACAAAGAGCTATGCAGCCAAAGCAACTTTTGGCCAGTAACCTCCTCACCTAGCACTCTCTAGAAGGGGTAACCAGGACAGATTGGGGCCTGATGGCTCCACCCCTCAGTTCATATGGATAAAGAATATGAGAAGCACTGACTCTCCGTACTGTACTGTGCTGTGTTGTGTGAAGCCAAGAATGTGCCCAGTTACCTGGGCAGCTACTTAAAAAGCCTGCTGTTGGGGCGCCTGGGTGGCTTAGTCGGTTAAGCGTCCACTTTCACTTAGGTCACGATCTCGCGGTTCGTGGTTTCGAGCCCCGCGTCGGGCTCTGTGCTGACTGCCAGCTCAGAGCCTGGAGCCTGTTCCAGTCTGTGACTCCCTCTCTCTCTGACCCTCCCCTGCTCACGCTGTCTCTCTCTCTCTCTCCTAGAAATAAATAAAACATTAAAAAAAAAAAAAAAAGCCTGCTGCTTGGTAAGCTGCTCACCGGCATGGGCAAGGGACACTCCAGCTGATGGATAGCTTCATGGGGAAGTGCAGGCAGTTGGGTTTGGGGAGGCCAGCTCCAGGTAGATGCCCCAAATCTCTTATGTTTACTTATTTCTTACATGCATGGCGACTAGTCTAACAACACACACACACACACACACACACACACACACACTCAGAACATCATCATTACTTGGAAATACTTGGTATGAAAAAAATTCTATTGCAGTTCAAACCCATTTGTATTATCACCAAAAAATCAACATCACATTTGTCAATGACAGAATGAGAAGAGCTGTTAGGCTTTAAATAGAATTTTCAATTTTTGAATGATGTTTAAAAAATGGTTTAAAATAGTTTCATCAGCTACTTACATAAACCAAGCTTCTTGTCAATGGCGATTACCAAGAATTCGAAGACCTCATCATTAAAATATCTTGATCAAGAATTGGATATAGTCATTTCGAGCATACAACTTGATATTTAACAGCTATGTCTGGAAAGTAAGATCAAGTTTCTCATTAAGGTGTTTTTAAAAAATGTATTTGGGAATTTGCACAAAATCAATATTCTTCTCAAATACTTTGGATTTTACTGATTTTAGTTCTTATAGTGTATGAAGAAAATACAATATTTTGTTCTACTAAACTCCAAATAAAAATCTCAAAATAATCTTTAGCTTAGTGCTATTAAAACACCATCATTTTCTTTTTAAAGTTTCTTGGTTACCAAATTTCATTCTTTTTAAAATTTATTTTAATGTTTATTTATTTTTGAGAGAGAGAGAGAGAGAGTAGGGGAGGGGCAGAAAGAGGGAGTCACAAAATCCAAAACAGGCTCCCAGCTCTGAGCTGTCAGCACAGAGCCTGACGCCAGGCTTGAACTCACACAGTGTGAGATCATGACCTGAGCCGAAGTAGGACGCTTAACCGACTGAACCACGCAGGGGCCCCAACATTCTCATTTTCTACGTGCACCATGACAAAAATGGTAGGGATTGGACTGGAGTAGAATGAGCCATATTCTACAAGATGTCACAATAAATTTAGAAAATTATTTACTTGCTACATTAACATTCTAAGCAGAGGATCAGGCTCCTGGCTCCTTTCCCTTTTAAAATTTAGTTAGCAGAATTTATCACATGCACCACCATCATCACCATTGTTCCACCTCATAAAAACCTACAAGAAATTTTCACATTATATATGGTCTCTCTTGGTACATTACCCAATCTTGTTCATTCTCTTCTGTACAGCTAGCTCTGAAAACCCAACTCGGTGGCCCTTTCCTCTCTGACCTCCTCTTCCCCATTCTTTGGGTCTTTTCACACATCAGGTTATCTTCTGACAAACAATAATGGCATCTTATCTCATAAGCAACTTAAGAGGGCCCCTGTCTTAAGTTCTTTATATCCCCCATTATTCTAGGTATCCATTAAGTTAAGCTATTAGTGTTTATCACTAATTGCTGAAATGCTGTTAGGAGAATCAAACATTAAGAATGGATTGAGGTGACCTAATGATCTGTTTTCTGATTTTAAGTGTAATACATATTCATTCTTGAAAATATGAAAAATAAAGTATAAAGAAAATAAAAATCACAACTCTTTTTAAAAAATTTGTAAGTGTTTATTTTTAAAGTTTAATTATTTATTTTGAGAGAGACAGAGGCACCACGACTAGGGAAGAGCAGAGAGAGAAGGAAAGAGAGAGAATCCCAAGCAGGCTCTGTGCTGCCAATGCAGAACCTGACCCAGGGCTCAAACCCACAAACCCATGAGATCACGACCCGAGCCAAAACCAAGAGTCTCACACGCAACTGACTGAACCACCCAGGTGCACCAAATGTTTATTTTCAAGAGAGAGAAAGACAACATGGATGGGAGCACAGAGAGAAGGAGAGAGAGGATTGGCACTGGAATCTTCACTGACAGCAGAGAGCCTGATGTGGGGCTTTAACCGACAAACTGTGAGATCATGACCCCAGCTGAAGTAAGACATTCAACGTACTGAGCCACCCAGGCACCCCCAAAATCACAGTTCTATTCAGAAATAATCACTCTCTCCATCTTTATCCTTTTCCTTCCTATTTTAATGCACTTCTAATACATTATATAAGCTGCTTAAAATTTTTTTATTTTGTTTATTTATTTTGAGAGAGAGAGAGGTAGAGTGAGAAGAGGAGAGAATCCGAAGAGCCCGATATAGGGCTTGAATTCATGAACTGTGAGATTATGATATGGGCTGAAATCAAGAGTTGGACACTAAACTGACTGAGCCACCCACCCAGGGACCCCTATGCTGCATGTTTTAAAAATCAAATTTGGGGGCGCCTGGGTGGTCGGTTAAGCGTCCAACTTCAGCTCAGGTCATGATCTCATCTGGGTTCGTGGGTTTGAGCCCCACATCCAGCTCTGTGCTGGCAGCTAGCTCAGAGCCTGGAGCCTGCTTTGGATTCTGTGTCTCCCTCTCTCTCTGACCCTTCCCTGCTCATGCTGTCTCTCTCTCTCTCTCTCTCTCTCTCTCTCAGAAATAAGTAAAACATTAAAAAAATTATTAAAAAATAATAAAAAATAAAAATCAAATTTGGATCCTAATATATGGAGTTGGTGGTTGCTTTTCCATTTAATAAACTGTAAACTTTTCCCCATGTCAAGTAAATTATAGCACATTCAAATATTTTACAAATATTAAAATGGTATCTTAGAACAGTGCTTCTCAAATTTTAATGAGCATACAAATAACCTGGATATTGTTAAAATACAGGTTCCGGTTCATAGATCTTGAGATGGGTCCCAAGATTCTACATTTCTAACAACCTTCCAGATGATGCCAACACCACAGCTCTGTGGACCACAGAGTAGCAAGGGCTTAGAAAAAATATATAGTCCAGTAATGATGAACACACTTAATTTCCAATGTCTAGCTCATATGTGGTGAAATATCACATCAATGGAGCGATAAGAAAGAATCCTTACACACAATGAAGGAGTAGTACAAATATTTATCACATATATATTCTGTATGCATATAGGCACAAAGATCATCAAAAACCTAATGCTGGTCAATTTCAATCCATATCAATATTTTTACGACTCTGGATACATACAGCCAAAGGTCATTCCATATAGACAGAAAGCAGATCAGTGGTTTCCAGGGAACAAAGGGAAAGGCAAAGAACGAAGAAATTTGTAGGGGTGGTGGATATGTTTGTGATCTTGATTGGGGTGATATATGTAAAATCTGTTAAAACTTATCAAGTTGTACCTTGTAAACATATGTAGTGCATTGTCAATTATGCTTCAAAAAAGTTATTTCCTTTTTTAAATCTGGGAGGGAAGGCACAAAACGTATTCCACAAAGGTATTTACATTCCACCAACCCCGTACACAAGTGTGTGCCTCGTTACACATATGGAAGCATTGTAATTCTTAAAAGGAAAAAAAAACACTGCTAATTTGAAGCAAACATACCTTATTTGTTTGAATGTGCTTGTCTTTGATTAGTAATGGACTGAAATTTTTTCATGTTGATCACTTCTCTGCTCATTTTTCTTTTGTTACGTTAGTGTTTATTATCGACTTATAAGAGCTCTTTGTTTAGATATTTGTCAAAAATATGTCATCTGTATTTTTCCCTCAGCTTGACGTTCACCTTTGTGTATTCTTGGTGGAATGGTAATAGAGATGGACATTTTAAAGAAATTCAAGAATAATAATAATCATCTTGACACTGCTCCAAACACATAAAACTCAGTCTGAACACAGAATCAGACATAAATAAAACTGAAGCCTTTTCTAATCACCTAATTCCTTTCATGAGGTAGCTGACTTATTACCACAGGCTACATCAGAAGCAAGCCATGTATA
Source organism: Hyaena hyaena (assembly GCF_003009895.1). Classification (NCBI taxonomy): domain Eukaryota; kingdom Metazoa; phylum Chordata; class Mammalia; order Carnivora; family Hyaenidae; genus Hyaena; species Hyaena hyaena. Next base: position 692,421 of record NW_024081330.1, read on the forward strand.
TCAACACATCAACTTCTAACTTTTACATTCACACTTTTGGTTAGTTGATACAGTAAAATAGATTAGTTTCATCCTTTCTACAATGGAGATACTGATGCTAAGATATAAAATATTTTGTGACTTAAGAATTTGGATTCATAAACTCCCACTTTTTATTGAACCTCTCTCATTGTATGAGAAATGAGTCCATGAATTCAAACTGGGGTTGTGTGGTTTGGGTTTTTGTGCTTGTTTTGTTAGTCAATTGAGTACCAGAAAAGGAGAATATGTAAATATTCTCCTGTAATGGGAAGTAAATGTTTCTATCCTGAGAAGACTTACATATTATTACTTAAACTGTTTCCCTTCACCATACCTGGAGTCTCACAAGATTTTTTTTAGAACAAAACCCAATGAAGAATGCTGATACTAGTAATACTAATTTAAAGAGGAATGTCTTTTTATCTACCATGCCAGTTGATACAAATGCAAGCAAACTACTTCCCCAAAGGTAATTATAAGTATTCGTAAAAATTGTCCAATCCTGGGGCACCTGGGTGACTCAGCCAGTTGAGCATCCAACTTTGGCTCAGGTCATGATCTTCATGGTGTGGGAGTCTGAGCCCTGCATTGGGCTCTCTGCTGTCAGCACAGAGCCTACTTCAGATCCTCTGTGCCCCTTTTTCTCTCAAAAAAAAAAAGAATTGTCTAATCCTTTGACTATGAGCCATAATTATCCACTAAAAGCAACAGATACACACGTAATATTTAAACAATGAATTTTGGTTTCTTTAATCAAGTATTTTCAACACTCATTCTGAGGCTTATAAGGGTTAAAATCATGTGGTCAAGGCCACAAAGCTACGTGCTGTCCAATCTGGAACCAGAAACCGGAGACCCAAACTAAAGGGCAGTAGAGGATGAAATGAAGTGGAAATCAATGACGGGGCTTAGACTCCAGGAAAATCAAGGTCTTTGAGCTTTAACCTCCTCATCCATAAAATGAGAGGGGAGTTAAATGCCTGCTAAATTTCCTTTTGCCCCTAACCCTTTCTAAATGCTGGATAAGCGGATAAAACCTCCACGGCTGCAGTCCTATGCGGGAGCTCTCTTGCCAATCCAGGGTTCCTCAACTCTCTTAAGCCTACGTCAGCTCAAGCTCACACTCTAGCCCTGCTCTACCATCTGCACAGCCGTGACAAATACTCCATCCTCATATTAGAGATAAGGAAATGAGGGCCCCAGGAGGATCATGAGAGCAGCCTCACCTCAGAGTTAAATAATGGAAAAGTGAGAATACATGTGAATACTTGGCTGGGTCTGCAGAGCAAGATGTCTAATAATTGCATTGTCTGTGTATTTGGCATAGATTAGTCCATCCGGGCCGATATTAGCAGAATGCCATCAGCTGAATGGTTTATGAACAAAAATTTCTCAACAGTTCCGGAGGCGAGAAGTCCAAGATGGAGGCTCTGGCAGACTCAGTCTTGGTGGAGGTCCTCCTCGGGGCCAATAAATGGTCTTCTCATTGTGTCAAGTGGCAGAAGAAACAAGGGAGTTCCCTGGGGTCTCTACATGAGTACTGAGTACTAATACAATTCATGAGGGCTCCCTTATCATGAATCAATCACCTCCCAATGCTCTACCTCAAATACCATCACGCTGGGGGTTAGGTTTCAACACATGAATTAGGAAGGGTGACATAAATATCCAGTCTTTTGCATCGGGTAAAATAATTACCGACTTACATGGCACTCGGGCTTCATAAATGAAACTCACTGTATCCACAGTGAGTCAAACACTAGGTAGATAGGTATATTGCAAATTTGAACAAATGTTCCTTTTTTTTTTTTTAACATTTATTCATTTTTTTGGGAGGGAGAGACACAGCATGAGAAGGCATGGGACAGAGAGAGAGAGATACATAGAATCTGAAGCAGGCTCCAGGTTCTGAGCTAGCTGTCAGCACAGAATCCAATGTGGGTTTTGTACCCAAGAACCGTGAGATCATGACCTGAGCCAAAGTTGGACACTTAACCCACTGAGCCACCTAGGCGCCCCTTGAACAAATGTTTCAAGAAAAGAAACAAGAAAAAGGGCAGGGGGTGTACATTGGGTGGCTTAGTCAGTTAAGCATCCAACTTTCAATTTCGGCTCAGGTCATGCTCTCCCAGTTGTGAGACTGAGCCCGTTGGGTTCCATGCTGGGTGTGGAGCCTGGTTGGGATTCTCTCTCTTCCTCTCTGTCCCTCTCTGGCTCACACTCTGAGGGAAAAAAAACAACAACTGAAAAATAGTTCTCCGCTCTGAGTCACAATGTAGTTCAGCTATATATTTAATTTAAAAGCTTCACGAAATGGTGGGAGGGGAGAGGGGAAGAAACGGAAAAGACCTCAATAATGGCAACAACAGTTACATGTCACCAACCCACAGCCTATCAGTTTTAATAAATTTGGACTCATTGCCATCTCTGTACTGTCTTTTCTGTGTAGCTTTTCGTGGGGCCCACCAACCATTTCCACCTAGAATGCCTGTTACAAAGCAGATGCTTGGCCCGTGGCCATCTGTCACATGCTACTTCATTGTTTCTTCCACATTCTGCCATTCGAGCACCTAGTCCAACTGCCACGTGGTCAATGCTTAAAAATGTGGCCTGTGCCTGAATCCTAGAGCAGCATATGCAGCCAGGGTACAAATATGCAGGGCTGGAACGAAGGTGCCCGCGCCACCTTAGCTGCAGCCCTTCACAACTAAGATGTAAGATTCAATACATCAAAGCTTATGAGCAAAAGTAAAACCTCATGAGTGTGTCAAACATCTGTGCACTGGAGGAACAAGTAGGGCTGGAAAAGTGACCCTGCTGGAGTTTTCTCAGCACCTTCTAAAATGCCAGTAACAACATTTCTCCCACTCTTAAAATTAACAGTGAACTGAAGTGACACTTTTCATTATGGTGAGTAGTCAGGTAGATTCCACTGACAATGGAATTGTAGTCTTTATTAAAGTTATCTTACAAATTTATGTGTAATATGAAAAGGCTGCTTCCATTTTAACATGTGCTTTGGAGATTTACATCAGCCGTAGGAAAGGCTTTAGCTGAATAGAGTTCTGTCTTCAAAAATGTGACTATATCCTTCATCTCCAGTCTTTCTATCTTCCAGTTATGGACCTTACCAAAGAAAGGAGAAAATAATCAGTTTGCAAGAAGGCAACACATAAAATAAAAGCTAGTTTCAAGATCCAAGCATGTGAACGTAATACCAAGCCAACTGCTCTTTAAAAGCAAGTGTTATCTTATGATTACTCATGTTTTAAAAGGTTAGTAAGAGTATGTGCTAGGGTTAAAGAAAGCTCTACCAGTGTAAATTCTCAAACTTTTAAAGGTCTCCTGGGGCACCTGGGTGGCTCCACTGGTTAAGCATCCAACTCTCAATTTAGGCTCAGGTCATGATCTCAGTCTATGGGATAGAGCCCCATGTTAGGGCGTCCTGCTTGGGATTCTGTCTCCCTCTCCCTCTGCCCCTCCCCTCTCTCAAAAATAAATAAACATTTAAAAAATGAAGGTTCTCTAAAGGGTGCAAAAATCCCTTTCTTGGGATAATCATCCTTAGAATACATACAATATCCATTATGGGAGAAAAAGACTTAAATAGTTGCCCATTAAGAAAAATGTGGCATCAACATCAGTAATATGCACGTAATCCATTTTTAGATATGAAAAGTATCATAATGTAAATGTGAATGTTTACATTTCACATAATATGCAGGACCAAATAACTGGCAATTAAATAGATCCCAACACTAACATATACATAAATTCATTCATAAGGTTCTTGCTCCATACAGACACCTCTGGGGATGCTGGTCAAAAAAAGCTGTGGAGTCGGAATGAAAATGAGGTGTGAACTCCCCTCTTACAAGCCATCTAGCTTTTCCTGGGGACACGCACCCTACAGCAGCCTCACACGGGCCCATGAAAACAAAGCTTTAATATTCATCTTTTCTTCCCTTAAGAAATTCTGGAAAATGAATAGGATTTCATGGGTCTTAAAAAAAAACAAAAAAACATATGATTTACATTTTTCCTCTTAACAAAAAAGATGAAAGTTGACCAGATGTAGCATTTATAAAACTCCTAGTAAACGACAGCCAGCAGCTGAGTGGACACCAAGCCACGTAGAGAAATGCTCTCCGCCACAGAACCCCTGCAGGACTGCCGGCAATTCCTCCCGAGTCCTCGTGACCACCCTCAACCGCAACGTCCCCAGCAGAACGGACGTCAGTCACTGAAGACTATCCCGTTTGCATTTTCTTCTTACCAAGATCACATGAAAACCCATTATTTTCAAATGCCGCATTTTCATAGCAAGGTATCCTCTGGGGTGGGTTAAATCCAAACAGTAAGTGGATCTAGGAACACACAGCACGGCTACTCTGGAAACGAAAATGCACCAAAGGAGACCGTTACTTACGAGACCGCGTGTACAATCACGCGGTGTTCCTGTTCTCTGCAGACTTCATGGCTGAGCTCTCTGGCGACCACCGTCTTCACCGTCCCCCACTGCCCCTCCCGTCCTCCACCCCCTTGTTACCTGGCCTCTGCAAATACTCCAGGACGTGAAGGCTGCTTTAGAAACCAAAAGCTTGCAAGAATGCTTTACGTAGCTTTCCCTCAGCCACCTTCAAGGGTGGCTACGTACTTGATGAGGAAAATACCCAGATAGGAAAGCATTTCCAGGCTGTCCTGTGCAGTGTTAAAAATCTGACCCGAATACAATTATTTATGCTACTAGAAGCAGGGATGTAGATAAACAAATGGCACGTGTTTGCCTTGTACATATGGTCTCCCAGAGAGAGAAGCACTTGAAAACCAGAATGGAGAGTCCAAATACAAAATAGGAAACACTATGAGAAAGGCCAAAACTGTTAAAAAGATAAAATCTGTATGCGTAACAAAATATGGAAGGCAAAATTTGTTTTTTCATTGTTCTTGGCCTTTTGGAAAGATTAAGTCGGTTGGGGGAAAAATAAGACATTTGTATCCTTACTCTCTTCTCTTATACTTTGGCTGTTATCTGAGATAACGTAAGAGAAATTTTATCTTTTAAAGGAAAGCTCATACTCCTTACTTCTCCTCAGTGCTTCAGGCTGAGAGCTACTACATTATTAGGACAGAACAATGGAGCACCTGAAAGAGAAAAATTAGCTTTCACAGAGGTCAGAGAGAAAGCCACTCCTTTGGGGGAGGCACGTAACAGTATAGGGGAGACCACAGTGAAAAAGATGGACAAGGAACAAGCTGGGTGCATTCAGAAAAGGGTAAAGTTACAGAGCTGCAAGAGAATGGTGAGGGATGAGCAGATAAGAGTTTGAATCCCTACGTATTTTTTCCCTAAACCTCCCCCTACTGTATGTACGTGCATACACACGAACACATCCTATAAAGCAACGGGATGCAGGCTCCTTGGGGTCGGGACCCACGGCTGCCTCCGCGCTGTGCGTCCCGCAGAGCCTCCACACGGAGCCTGACTGAACACGGGGTGCCACAGCCAAGACCGGAAGCGCCACTTCACCAGCACGCAGGACAGGCCCTCGGGGCGCAGTATCATCAGTCTCCAGAGACACCCAGGGTGCAGTACACGAGTCAAGGAAACGCCTTATGATTAACTTCAATATGGCTTGACCCACGTACAATACAGCTTCACTAAAAAGCTAAAGTTTCTCTGCCTTTAGGAAGATCCTGGTGGTAAAACAAAATATTTACTGGGTACTTAATTTTCGTAGAAGCCTTAATTTTTTACGATATTACGTTATCTTGTCAAAAGTTTATGCTGCACGGATAGTTTCAATTACATTGACATTACTTTATTGTAGTATTCAGCTTTAAAACTAATTTTTAAAAACTCCTTGTTAAAAAAAAAAAAGACAACATTGCCTATTTCATTAAATGACTCAACTCCAGTCCACCGTCTTTAATCAATGTCCACATTTACACCTACGGAGTAGATGAATGGATGAGAAGTCTACACAAACATAAAGTCTTAGTATTGTTACCGCTACTTAATATGAAGTCTTTGAAAATCAAGATTTAAATGAATATATGCAAGCAACCTTTGAATATCTGCAGCGGCAGTTATCACATCCACACTGGAAAATGGAAGCACTTGACTCCTGTTAATATCCATTCTGACTTCAAAATCTGAAAGAAAAGAATTAATTTTTCCAACATTATTCAAAGTGATTTTCTGTTTCAAAATGTATACTGCCACTACTACTACGGACAATGGCATCAGACAAAAACCATGTTGAGCTGACCACGTGCCAGACTCTAGTCTGGATTTGACACATATAACGTTGCTTACTCCTCACAGGAAGCCTGAGAGGTGGGCACTATGGTTACTGCCATTTTACGGACAAGGGACTGGGGGCTGAGGAGTGCCCGAAAACACTAGTACACACAGAGCGAGAACCCAAACCAGCCCAGTTCGGAGACAACGCAGCACTAACCTGCCACAGAAAACTCATCTTAGTCCAAAATAGAGGAAAATAATATAAAGCCTCATACCGATATGATAATTATGGGGCAAGTGTACATTTTTTAAGAAGTATCCTTCTCCGAGAAGGCTACTTAGCGCGTCTGCCACTTTCGCATTTGGATATAACGGGGTGGAAGGCAGCGGCGGCAGCACTAAGTCTATGGCCTTGTGACAAGAAACATCAAGTTTTAGACAAGCAGCCAAAATACGAAGCTTGTGAGCGTTCCTCTCTATGTCACCTAAAGAAAAGAGAAAGAAAATACATAGTTAAGAAAAAATATTACTGCCACATTTAAGACATTCTATTAATGCACCTATATTTCTGATTATCTGTTTCTTATTGACCACTGTCTTTGTGTTTCCCTAGTTCCCACAGACTCTAGATCAGTGCCCTGTATTTGATGATATTTTACAGTTTAAAATCTCTCTCAAGGTGATTTAGTCTAAACTCTTTATTGAATGATGAGGGAATGCCCAGGAAAATGTTCAAATGCCTCACGATTAATGAAAGGCAAAACTGGGACTAGAATCAAGGTTTCCCGGGTTCGAGGCTGCTTCTCCCACAATAACTGCTTAAAAAAATTAGCAAGTGGCGTTGTTTCTTCACATTTCAACTTCAGAATTTCCTAACATTGCTTTTCAAGGAATGTAAACTTTTCTATTCTCAAACACATTATCAAATTTTGTACATCTAGCCAGATATTGCTTTTCTTTGTTTAATATAAAAGACCAAAAGTCCACAATTAATTTCATTCCAAGAGTAAATAAATTCACTTCTTTGGGAACTATTTGATTGCTTGACCTCAGGGTATGTATCCTCATTATAGGCCCTTAGTGACAATGTGTTTAGAGCTGCAAAAGCTGACTGGACTTGGCTTCAAATGTGACATGTAAGGATTAGGAAGTACAAACATCTCTGTCACGGCATAAAGAACACCTTGAACACTCAGCCTTTGTACAGGTGCAGACAGCGTAAATAAAAGGAACAATGATGATGGGTTTCTTATCCTTGCCTTCTGTATCTAGGATCTGTCAGTAAAGGAGGCTGGTTTTCTGGTTTAAAGCACTGACCTCTGACTTCGTCATTTCTGGTTCTTTCCTCAGTAGCATCTGCTCCACCTATGACCCCATTCGGAATCACGAGGTAGCTAGCGGTATGGCCTTATTTTAGTCACCACTGTACACCGACACCGTACCTGATGTCAGCAGCTCATTGATGATGTCCTTTTGGAGAAGCTGATTAATAAGGCCCAGGGGAAAATGATTCATCAAGCAAAATGAACACACAGCATTCAATAGGTTTTCAGAAGAGATGTGGTGAAGGTAACCAGTCAGAGAACTAGCCATAGCTTCCTGGAACCTTCAGGGGAACAAAGAAAAGGCAGCTTTCAAACATAAATAGAACACAAGTTCATGGTAAGGCGAGTAAGGTGCCAGAGAACCAATGGCTTTAAGGAGTCCAAAGAAAGGAAATCAGAAAATTAAACTGGCAAGAAGTATTCACATGTCCTTCAGGTCAGGTGGCTACCTCATAATAAATATATATTCTCAATAAATGTTATTAGTTAGCTACTGTCATGTCTTACACAGAACAAACACTTCATAGGCTTTAACTCATTTAATTACTACTAAAGCCTTATGGGGTAGGTATTATTATCCTCATAAAAAAAGACAAGTAAACAGGTTCATTGAGGTTGAAGAACTTGTCCAAGAAAAAAAAGCCAGGAAGTAGCAGAGACAGTGCTAGAACTCAATTTGTCAGGCCCCAGAGCCTTTTAACCATGATACTGGATTTTTTTTTTTTTTTTTACAAATAGTTTATTGTCAAGTTGGTTTCCATATAACACCCAGTGCTCATCCCCACAAGTGCCCTCCTCCATGATACTGGATTTTATGATGAGTATGTCTGTAAGCCTAAAACACCACTGGAGATTCTCCAGCTATCAATATTCTGAATTAAAAGTAAAAAAAAACTGCAAGCCTAATCCTACCACTCAGAACCAATGTTATACAGTGTAACAAAGCAGTTAAACATGGATGAAGACATGAAAGGTCAAATTAGGTGAAGTCACTTGCCCAGGGTGACGCTGGTGATAAATGGCACAGGCAGGAACTGAACCCAGGTCAGCCAGAGTCTTAGACATAGCTATCTTATGTAGGAAAAAAATGAAAGACATGCAAAGTACGGAGATAGCACACAGCACAGTAAGTAGATAGAGATTTGGGGACAAGGAGAGGTACAAGTGGAAAAAAGATCACTTGAAACTGAGCAAAGAAATGGAGCCCGGAAAGTGCGTGCTATCTGCTGCTGTAAGGAGCTGCCGGGGCCAAGGTTCAGAGCAAAGGTGAGTGCGCCTGTGAGTGAGTCCTTTGCACAGCTGAGGTTGTAGAGGAAAAGCTGGGGGGGCCGGGCAGCAGGAGGCGGGTGAGGGAGGCAGCGGATGCTACGCAGGCAGGCCGGCCGGGAAGGACTGTGGGAGTTACAATAGGGCAGGAAGAAGGGAACAGATCCTAGGGAAGGCAGTGAAGCAAGCACGGGCGGGCTGCTGCTGACCACGTCCGGAGCCTGGGCGGTAATTACCTCTCGAATCTTCTTACCCCACTCCTGCCGTTCCTCATGTTTTAGCAGCACCCAACTGCGTGTCCTTCCCTGCATGTGTTCTGCTGTTTCTTTCTCCCCAGACTGAATACGGAGTCCCTTCTGCTCAGAATCTTCTTTCCTGCTGACCTCACTATGGTTACCTCCTGCTGCTCCATCTTTTAACATCTGCTTAGGAACCACCTCTCCAGGCAGCCCTGCCTGGCACCCATTCTGAGCCTCCAGGTCACTGGGCTAGCTAGTGTCCTGGCACAGCCTTCCTCTCTTGCCATTTATCCTGTATTAAACTCGATCACTCCAATTTTTATGCTGTATATAACTACCAAAATCTATGTATCTACCTTACCCATTACACAGAATCCTGGCAAAAAAGGATTGTGTCTTGGGGTCCCTGGCTGGTTCGGTTGGGTGGGGCATGGGACTCTTGATCTTACGGTTGTGAGCTCAAGTCCCACACTGGGTATAGAAAAATACTTAAAACTAAAAACATTAAAAAAAAAAAAAAAAGGGGATGCGTCAAGGAAGTGTCTTACTCATCTTTGTTCTAAGTGCTCAAGTGCTTAGTATACATTTTCTGACTAAATAAATAAACAGATTTAGATGAGGAAGACATAGGAAGGAGAATGTTAGTAGAAAAGGATGAATCAAAAATAATGAGTTAAAAACTCACCAAGTTGGGTACATGAGACATGTATTTTTTTACATGTTAATCAGACCTCAATAAAGTGGTTTAAAAAATCACTTCACATAGTATTTAGTAAACAGTAAATAGCTGCTGGAGGAGGAAGAAGAGAAAGAAGAAGAAAAGGAAGAAGATATACGGTGACCACATGCAAGTGACCAAAGTTCTGGAGTCCAGTAGCACATTAAGGAGCATCGAGAGGCAAATCTGGGATTATTTACAGGGTGGTAAATACGGATCAAGAAGAAACCAAAGGACTGAAATGACAGTTTAAACGTTAAATGTTTTCTTCCTCAGGTTCAAACCCAGGCAGATACTCTGGATTTAACCACACCCTCCCTCCCATAAACGAAATGATTACTCACAACGTGTGGATACATAGTATGCTAAACCAACTCTTCTACCCACCCTCTTCCAGTCCACTTACTTCCCAAATGCTCTGAGCTGGCCTGCCTTTAAAATCTCTGCCCCCGCAGCCTAAGACCCCAGCATTCTTTCTCTCTCTCCCTTATTGTTCATTTGGTACCTACCATTTACTACCTTCCTCTGCATATCCAAGACTTGCCTCCTTAGGCGGACTAGAAGAACAGGGAACACAATGTAATAATTTGGACCACATTGTCTCTTGGGATGCTTACAACAGGCTGAAAAACTTCCTGACCACCCCAGTGCTTTTTCTTCCAACAGCATGGAATCTGTGCAGCTGTTTCTGGAGTTTTAACTACCACTCAGCTTGACCGTGTTTGTCAAGAAAGTGCAGGGTGTACATGGGAGCCAGCCTCAAAGACAAGCCGGCAAGCAGAGAAAGACCAAATTGGGGGGGGTGGGGTGAGATTTTTAAACCTTTATTAGATGCCTTTTCTGTGCCAGGACTTGTGCTCAGTACAGAATAACAAGAACTGAGTCTCACTCCAGAGGGCTTTCCAACCGGGATGCAGAGACAGGCTGAATGATAAGTGATTACAGCTCTGTGTCAGGGCTCCACCAGAGATCCACAGACGTGACAAGCACAAGGGCTCTGAAGGGAACAAGCAGGGAAGGCACGGGAAACGCAGCACAGAGGTTTTTGGTACAATGGAGGGTACGGCGGGCAGCTGCTTTGCAGTGGGCCCCACACTTCTTGGGTTATGTGCTCCAAAGCGACGGGCATGTGACCCAAACTCGGTCAGTCAGACTTCCTGTTCTAGAAATCCCAAAATAAAAATAAAATGAAGTTCTGTTTAACTTCAAAAATAAAGTAGACTCATGTTTTATTTCTTGATATAGATACTGACCACGGATGTGTTCATTTGTCATAATGCATTGAGCTTATGATAATATGTAATCTTTTCTTCAAGTATGTTGTGCAGCAATAAAAAATTTTAAAAAAGAACAAGTACATACTCTTGGGTGTGGCACTTGTGGAAGTGATTCAGAGAAGAATATACATGGAGAACAGAGATAATGTTTTTCATGGTTAGAGAGGCAGGATCATCCATCACTTTTCTTATAAATAAGTCCATCACATCAGTATGTCGGAAACCAAGTTTTTCAAATAAAATGAGGAGAAAGAGAACCTTTTAAAAAGAGTAAATTGAGGAAAAACTTTTTAATAATTATAGTATGCTACCAGTAATTTCTTTAGACCTCAAAAAATTTAAACAGCAATAGAATTATCCGAAGAGAATATTCCGTACAAAGAAACAATTCTCTCTTCCTCAAAAAATCTGTTCCAGTGATGCTTGAATATTCAGATATTCAGTTAATACCAGAGCATACAATGGTTTTCATATTTCCAAATCATTTCCTATAGGTGTCTCATACAACAGACACGGAAACTACTTTAAATATACCTTTTCTGAGATTTTTCAAAATGAACAACTCATTTTGAATTATTCCCTCTTCCAAACCTAGACACTTCCTACATTCAAAACATATAAGAGAGAACCCAAAACTTTCTGTATTCCATGTTGAGCTGTACAGATGAGAACAGAGATGAAATGCTATGATTAAATTAAAATTTCCAGTTCACTTCTCATTTCCCTCTTGGAACTTCTCACAATTAGTACTCCTTTTTCCAAAAACAATTTCCATGGTAATCTCAATATATACTTTACCCTCCAAAGTAAAGTGAATCTAGCCATCTAATGCAATTACCATCGCATCATTACAAAAAGAAATTTTTACCAGCAGCTTCATTAGATATTTATGTTACTAACATAGCTCCCAAATTTAAAGGTTCCTACTCTTGAGGAAACAAGACAACTTTCCATAAATAGAAAATAGCCATGATCATTAAGTAATGACATTTTATTCTTCCAAATGCGTAAAGTAAGCCTATCACATCACCCATTTTTATTATGCTAGATTGAAAACAGTAAAAGCAGAAATAGAAATAATCCTTATTATCCAAAGTATCACACAACTGTTTTTTCGAAAAACAAATACAAAGAACAAACTTTGGACAATATAGTTTTTACTACAGTAAGATAGTCAAAAGACTGAATAGTATATTAATAGGTAACTCCTAGACATAAATGATAAGGAGCTGATTTTTCAAAAGTAAATCCAACACTGGAATATTTTAGTCTTTTAACTGCTCTAAAGCTGATACAGAAATACTCAGAATATTAAATGAATTGATGTGCTTCTCAAAAGTTTCTGAGGTTTATTCTAAACTGTTAACAAACTTACTTGTTTTAACTTCCAGATGTCAATAGTTACAGCCACATAATCCGCTATCCCCTTAAAAAGATCTAAATTACGGTACCGGAGGTCTCTGCAGGACTGCAATATGCTGATCAATACTTTAAAAGGACACCCATGGATATTACCTTTAAGAATGAGTTAAATAAACAAACAAAAATTACCACATGGCTTTGAACGTAACATCCAAGATACTCTACACTCAATACTTTTGTTTCTTTAGAAAAAAAATAGCACTGTACTTTGTAAAAACAAAACACAAATCAAAACAAAACAAAAAAACCCAAAAAACTACAGGCAAAAATAAAGTTCAGATCTAATCATATTATCAGATAGTGTTTGCATAACAGCAAAGATTTTAAGACAAACAAAACAAATACAGTCCTCAACAGTAGGTCAGATGCTAAAAATCATGAAAGGAAAATTCTTCTTACCTATGACCATCTTACTGCATTCATTCAGAAGTGTAATAGAGCGGTGATTCATGGCAGCTAAAGCCTCAAACATGTGCTGGCTATTCAAATCAGAAAATCTGTCTAATTCTCTCAAGGCTTTCATCTAAAGAAAATAAAACTTTATAATTTGTGGCAAAGTAAATTAGACTTTTCAGTAAAAAGGATAAAGTCTGAGCAAAATGACTCAGAGATACACAGATTAAATACATATATTTGAATGTACAAAAAATAAAAATCTACACCTGTTATTTCATTTTAGCAAAGTTATAACCCAAAAGCACAACAATGTCCTCCTAAAAAACTGACTTTAGGAACTGATAACAGGTCATAAGAAGTATTTTTTTTTCAAATCTTGCCCACTAGAGAAAACTTAAAATATGGTTACCTCCAGTTTCCTTTTAAGAGCAATTGGTGCATCTTTCCCAACACATTTCATCACAGCTTGTAATGTGAAGACACGTTCAATTTTCCAGACTTGCTGATTAGCTAGTATCCTGTAATTACATACAATAAATACCACAATCTAGTATCTGAAAACCAAATTACCTTAGAAGTCATTTGGTCCTGCTCCTAATTCTAGGCAGGGAAGATGAAGCCCATAAAATAATCTGCCTGCCCATGGAGCAATGTAAGTACTTAAAGATGCAGGGCCAGCCTAGCACTATGTCGTCTCACATTATTCTGCTATCATTATGAATAAATAAATCACATCAGATTATAATAAGATATCCCAATGCACAGTCAATGAAAAAGGAAATAAGTACTATCCTCACAGACCTATGACAATAAATCAGTTGCACCAATTCTGTAAATCATAAAACTCAAGCCCCCTTTCAGGCCAGGTCAGCATCGTGTAACCTCCTCATAGTGCCCAAATAACCGTGATGAGCTGAACACAAGTCAATTCTCTCCCAGCCCACATCAGTACTATGTTTTAGATCAATTTAGAATTATCAGTATTACCCACACTTTTTTTTAAATGGTTGACCCTAAAAGAAGTATTATTTCTAGGTTTAGCTTTACTAGATCCAGAGTCAGGATCTGAAGTTTAAGAAGGTACTGAAGACCTTCCAAAAAGGACCCCCACCCAAAAAAGGCAGGTCAGCTTTCACCTTGGTTTTTGACTGGAGATATAAAAGCAATAGAGAACACTACGTGAAGAACGATTAAGAGAGGACTCACCGCACTCCTGCTCGAAGAACATCCACATTCTTGCATGGCTCCATTGCCTCTAAAATAGTTGACAAAACTGAAAGACATTTCTCATCACACTCATTGATACGTTCCTATTGAAATATAATTACAAGAACACTGCAGATGACAAGCCAAGAGCAGACTATCTCACCTAAGCAAAACTACTGAACTGATACTTTCAATGAAATGTCTAAGTATCAAACCAATTAATTCATGGTCAGCTCACAAGAAACGACGTCTTTGGGAAGTAAAATGTCTTATGTAGTGAATTTTCCAAATAACCAACACACACTTTTGTGCATCTACACTTTTTTTTCATTCATCATTATCACCGAAAATCCATTTGATATTGATTATATTCTTCTGCTTCTGAAATAACTTCAAACATTACTTTTACTTCTTAGGACTCAAGTTCAGCACGAAGACAACAAATGCAGTGATGTAAGAGCTACTGAGGTATACATGGCAATCTGTCCATCCCTAAAGAAACTTAGATAGCTGTTCTCTTATAATTTCTCTCTGTCCTCTCCTGGGTATCATACTGTAACTTCAGCTGTGAATCTTCCCATCCACATCTGCTATCACATTTTACCACTGGGTCTCAAGGGCAGTGGCCAGGCCCCAGATCCCTCTTTCAGATCTCCTGGGTTAGGGTACTGATCTAGATTCTAGAAATGGCAGTGGGAATAATTCAGAAAGTTAATAGTAACAACACAGCTTACCTAGCGCTCTACAATTTAATCACAACTAGTTCATATACCTCACAAGAGTAGTTGTGATCACATATGAGAAAACCTAGGCTGAAAGAGGTATGTTCCTCTGTTAAAATGGCATGACTAACAAGGCACAAAGTTTTAGGTCAGGACCAGGTAATGAGAAGAAATGGATAAGGCTGAAAGAAAAAGAAAGGTCTCATTCCCATGGGAGGGTTTCCATTTCAATTTACAACATTCCATCATCATCTGCGGTGAAAGGAAAGACCAAGTAACTGAAGGGCAAATTCACTAATGACATACTGAGCTTTCATCTCCAGCTAAGGAGGATGATATGAGACAATTCTGCTTTCCAACTTTGTATATCTCTGCCTCAAACACTAACCCTGTATTCTCCTCCCTTGTCTTTTCTTCCCATTATGAAGGCCTTCTCCTGACTAAGCTGTAAGTCTGTTATACACTCGTACAAGACTCTATTTTTCTTTCACTGCACTCAAAGCTCTATGTGGCCACTATTTTGTTCATAATTATATTCCCTTGTGTTCAGCACAGTGCCTATAATGTAGTAAATGTATGACTTATCAAAGCAATGTTAGTTATTTTTGTAATTGCCTACAAAATATTTGTCTTCCCTCCTACATAGGGAAAACAGGACTCATGTCTCCTAAATCTTTCTCTCTAGTAGCAAGAACAGTAACTGATACATTACTGACACCAAATAAATGTTTATTGTATAAATAAATGAATCCACTAGCTGTTTGACATTGGCCAAGTTGTTTAACATTACTAAGTCGTTTCTTCATCTGCAAAACTGAGGTAAATATTGACCTTGCGGGGCTATTGAGGATTAAGTAAGTAAAAAGCGCAGGTACTCAATAAATATTAGTTCTCCCCTCTTCCCTACCCTCAACTAACCAACACTTCCTTGTATGTTTGTATCTCTCCTCATTTTATTACTCACTATTGGTCAACTATGGAGAAGAAAAAACCAGCATAAGCTTTCATAGATTTCCATAGCAAAAGGAAGGAAAGGCCTAGTCAACTTAAAGTCTCTAAATGAGATATATGCAAAAACAAATATAAACTACCATTCCACTGATACGGAGGATACATCTCTATTTCCCCTCAGTCTCTCAAAGTATGCCAAATCGAGTAAGATGATATTTAAGTAGCATTTTGATGTTACCTGGACCACCCTCAGCAAAGTCTGTACCAGCAAAGTGTTCTGAGGAATTCCCAGCTTCACTATAGCAAGAAGACTGAACAGCAGGTGGTCATAGCGCATGATCTTGGCTTCTCTCATCATTTGTTCACACAGTTGGCTAAATGCAGGGTGGTTAAACATCAGTTGTTTCTCAATGCGTTTCTGGTCCTCAGACATCCTTTTGGCAATTGTCCACATTGAGGAAAGATAGTTACTGCTGGGAAAAGTAGGTGCTTCTGAAAATATATCTAACACATCACTCAGGGAACTACACTCCTGAGACAGTTTTCTATAGTTGACAGGGGTTGGCTTTGTTTCCTTGGTGAGAACATCTTCATTGGAGGCCTCCTGATAAAAGTTTATCTTCAACCCATCATCCGAGGCAAGAGAGTGTTTTGAATCAAAGGACAGTCTTCTAGGACAAAGCACTCTGGTAACTGTAAGGACTGTTTCAGTGCTTACGCCCTTTGTTTGAAAGTCATCTCTTGATTTTAAAATTAAGGCATCCTGAAAAAGGTATCTAATAGATGACTGCACTCTATTGCCAAAGTCACTTAAGAGAAAGCTTCTTAGGTTTGAATTGTTTGAAAAAACAACTTTTAGTCTGGAAAATCCCAAAGGAGACAGCCTCATAGTTCTGCTTGTTGGAACGGCAGTACTGAATTGTCTGAGGTTCCATAAAAAGGAACTTGCTCTGTTAATCATTTTGCTCTCCGCCAAACACTTTCAAATCGCTTTAAAGTAGTCTATGTATCACAAATGCCACTTCTGTGAGTGAAAGAGAAGACCTGCCGTTGTTTTCCTATGGGGGAAAGGGTTATAAAGGGAATAAAGACCAAAGCAAAACCTTTACTTAAAGAGATGAAATGAATTTAACTGAGGCTAAAGTGAGAACCTATGGAGGCATTAAAGATTAAAACGTTAAACTACTTTACCAAAACGGGCTTCCTTCACTTCCACCGCATTGTATACACTGTCTTAGAGCAGCCAGGTTACTTTAGAGGTAGTCATCGTATAAATGAGTTTCAAAAATAAATAAAGTAGGGTTCTGGTGAAAAGTGTTTCCACAGTTTCCTTTTAAGAAAGGGATTTTATGTTACCACTGCCTTGGAGAAATCTTCAATGAAAAAGTTTTAACGTTGAGGGATACTTTCTAACATGAAGATTTAGCAACTGCCAAACTCGGACTTTTAAGAATAGGGACTGGGGCAAGTACCGCTAATGAGAGGAAGCAACAGGTCAAAGTGACGCTTGCATGCGGCCTGCGCTTGGGAGGAAGAGACAGCCAGTATCACTAGATCTCATAAAACGTTAGGAGCCAGTCTTTTCGAAGCTGAGCCACCCAATATTAACCCACCTTCCTAAACTTAATGCCCGAGCAACTCCTAAGACTCTTCTCAGAAAGCAAGAAGTCTAAGGTATAGGACTGCCAACTGCTCCCGCCTAAGCTCGTCGTCCACTCACCTGAGGTCAGAACCCCGTGGTCTATACAGGCGCAGCCATGACAGCTTCCCCCGCGATCTCGCGTATCGCGAGGTTTTACGGATCCTTCATAGGTCAAAAAGCTTACGTTCGCGGCAGTTAGAGAGGTTGACTCCTTGAAAAGAAAGCCCACCCGAGAATGACTAGTTTTCTTGGGTTTGGGGTTAGGGACAGGGGAGAGCATAAGGCTTTTAAAGACAATATATGATCGTGTACCCCAACACCTAACAACTGCGGCAGGGCCTCAGATCCCGCGCTCAGCTTCAAAGTGCGCCTGCGCCACGTCGTGGTTGCTAGGAAACCGCTGAGCCGCTGTTTCTGGTGGCTGCTTTAACATGGCCAAATTCGTGCTTGCGGGTGAGTGATCCCCAAGTCCCCCCGTAGGACGCTCAAAACACCCAACGTGGTCATCTCCTTTCGTCTCTTGACAGTGATATTCTTAAAGTTTGTTCTAGCAACTCCAGCATCTCTATGGACCACCCGAAACTTCTTGTGAATTCATTCAAGATGTTTATTGGGCAGTGTCCTGTGCAAAGCACTCCCGTACACTGGAGATACCATGGGGGAAAACAGAACACCTGGGCCTTCGAGGAGCTTTCGGTCTCACAGAGTACAGAAGCTTGTAGATGAGAAATTTGGATCCACTGGAATTAATGAAATAAGGGAGATGTGCACAGTACTCTGGGAGACGTTGCAGGAGCTGATTTGTGAAGATTTGCGATAGGGAGGACATTCCAGATAAAGGCTAAAAGAGGCTAGAAGTCTCATGGCCTAATGGAGGAACTAGATATGGAGGAAGTGTCCCGACCTGGGGCTAGAATGGGAGCAGCAGCCCGATCCTTGCACCTAAAGTCCACCAAACAAAGGTGTTTGTACTGTGTCTTGAAAGCAATGAAGACTAGGAGAGTATCCTTAATGAGTTTGCATTTTAGGAAGCCCACCTTTGTAGCAATGTAGGGGAAGGATTGAAAACATCCACTGGCATCCAGAAAATCACTAAAGGGTTTCAGGAAAAGCAGCAGACTCTTGTACCTGCCTCCTTCCCTTCTCAGCAAATTTCTTTAAAGAGCAGACTGCTTTTTTTGTCTTCAGGCCCTCCATTCCATCTGGCTCCCACTTCTACCTCTTTTCAGATATAGTCTTCACCAAAGTCACCGATGACTTTTACAGAAGCTGTCCAGTCCTTATTTGAACTTTCTGATGCATTAACACAATTCACATCTCCCATCTGCCTGGAAATCTATTTCCTTTCCTTCTTTATTCATTCAGAAGAACATTTTTTATCACTGACTATTTGCTGGGAAGGCAGTGATACAGAAACTTACAGAGAATGGTGCTTGGGTGCCAGTGGCAAGGCAGACTCTGTAGAAGCAGTGTGGCAGGAGACCTCATTTAGTGGAGGCAAAGACCTCCCAGAAGGTCTTTTAAGCAGCGATCTGAAAGATGAGAAGGAGTTACCTAACAGAAAGGAGGTAGGGAAGAAGAGAGAGATTAAGCATAGGTGGCAGGGAGTGGGGTTGGAAGGAGGAAAGCTAGTTTGGTGATGATCGAGACTGTACAATAAGCAGAAGATGGAAGTAGATTTAGTAGGACTGGCGTAAAGGGTACAAAGGGAGAGAGTATCATAGGCTGAGTCCAGCATTAGTTACTATAAATTTTTGTGAGCCGTGTTTAGTATTTTAAATATTATCCAAAGTACATGGAAGGCTTTTTGGAAGGAGAGAACATAATCAAAGTTGCATCTTATCTGAATGTTCTTCTCCATGGGAAGAGAAAGATTAGATGCCAAGACCCCAGTTAGATGTGATAGTCCAGGAAGGAGATAGTGGTGGCCTGGTCTGGGATGGTAAGCAATGGAAATGGAAGGAAATGAATGGACTGGAGAGATATTGCAGAGGCATAATTCACAGCACTAAATATCTAATTAGGTTGAGGAGAGCAAGTAAGGGAGAAGTAAGAGTTAAAATTATTTCCAACCAATGGTTTGGAAAAATGGGTAGATGAGGAGTCACTAAAAAAAAATTGGAAAACTAGTCTTAATACCCTGGATACTCTTAATTCTCTTAAATAACTATGTAGGTAAACATAAAGAACATAAGAGAAGGAGCAGATTCAGTGGGGGGGAGTTCAGGCAAAATCTGTCCTAGCCATGCTGAGTGCCTATGAGACATTCAGAAGGAGATGGAAAAATCCAGGAAGGTGTAAACATCTTGGATAGTTCTGAATGGGATGTGCAGATTTCTACTTGAAACCAAGGGAGTGGAGGAGATTAGCCAGAAAGAATGCATAGAGTATGAAGATAAGGTGCAGTGAAGAAATTTATCCTTTTAGGGGATTGATAAAGGAATAAGAACCTACCAAGTATAGAGAGAATGGCCAGAGAAGTAGGACGAAAACCTTAAGAGTGACCCGACCGTAGCAGGTGTTCTAGAAGGATAGAAGAGGGCAAAGGTCAACAAGAAAATGCCCATGAGAAAAGAATCAAAAAGTATACATTGGATGTAATGACATGGAGGTTCCCTGTGCCCTTCCAGAGAGTCGTGGTTCAAGCCAGATTGCAGTGAGATAAGAACTAAATGGGAGTAAAAAATGGGATGGCAAGTGTAGAGGACTCTTTGAAGAAATTTTTATAGAAAAGGGCACATAGAATGCATTAGCTAGAGAGAGACATAGGCTTTTTGTTTTTTTAGGACAGGAAAAACTTAAATATAACTTTACTATATTTAAATATGATAGAAAAGGAACATTAAGAACAGAGACAAAATGTTGAAAGAGAGGCAGTTCTGCAGGTAGAAGAGAGTGGTATTCAGAGCACTTAAGTGGCGAGGTTAGACCTGGACAGGAGGTAGAAGCCATCGTCCATTGAAGAGGAGAAAAAAGGAAAGAATGAGTCCAAATGCAGACAGGCTTATAGGTATGATGATAGGAGGTTGGGAGATTTACCAACTGATGACTTTTTGTATGTTTTTGTAAAGTAGAAAGCAAGGTTGTCTGTCGTCTTCCAATAGTGTGGGAAAATAGAGAAAAGGAAGAGGTTTGCACGAAGTAGGCCACATTTGGAAGGGTAATTGTAGAGAACAGAAGAGTGTGCTGATAAGGAAAACAGGGGGAGCTCCAGGCAGAGTTGAAGGCCAGTTGAGGCTAGTGACCATGAATTTATGATGGCGCCTCTCTGCTTGGTTCTACCATGTTTCTCCAGGGGTACCTAGCGAATGAACCCAGAAACAGAAAAGGCAGGTGATTGAATTCATCCAGGGTGAGACATGTTTACCAGGCTCATTTGCCAGAAGCATAGTGGGGCAAATTAATTTAAAACATGAGCCAGAGAGTGGTTTGAATTCATGAACCGTGGATTTGAGCTCAACAGGGAGGCTAACAGACAGGGAGTGGGCGAGAGATTTGATGATTTAGAAGTCACCCTAACGTTGAAGAACTCATGACTGGGAGTCACTGGGGAAGATTGTTGCAGAGGAGGTTCTGCTCTCGGCCTCTGCCCTTCCTGCTCCATCAGACACCCAACCCCATTGACTCTGGTGGCTTTAACTTCATGTGTGTTGATAGCTACAAAATCTATATCTTAATCCCTCACGTGGGTCCTGTACTTGAGACAACACCTGCAGCTACCTGCTGGTCAGATCCACTTAGATATACTGCACATACCTCCAATGCACTTGTCTGTAACTAAACTTCCTACCTCTCTAGTAAGTGCAGGATCATCTGCGCAAGCCAGAAAACAGAAGTTATCCCAGACTTGTCTCTCTCCCTTCCGCTTCTCCTCCTCCTAGTACCACTCCCTGCAACATATAGCAAATTTACGTGTGATTTTACCACCACCCTTCACTTCATACTTTGCCTTTTAGTGGCTCCTAATGAGTAGTTCACTATTAGTAATTCATGCTTAGTTAGTAGCACGGCAGCCCCTTAGAGAAAGTGAGGTCTACCATGATACTGGAATAGAGTAAATATCCAATAGTCTTTTTCTTCTTTCCATATTTTATTACTTAAGATTCGGACCATCTATGAAATAATTTTTTTTTTACCTCTGTTAAAAATCAGAAGTTTATATGGTGGCAGTTATATAATAATTCTATGTAATAGAATATATCATAACTCTATGATTATTTCTGTAATTACATGCCAAATACTTATAACTGGATGATAATTTCTGTGTGATGTATGAAAATGTTGCTATTTTGAACTCTTTTAGGTAGAGCAGATTGCCCATATTATGCTAAAGCAGAACTTCTGGCAGACTATTTACAAAAGAATCTTCCTAATTTCCAGATATATAAAATTACACAACATCCTCAGGTTTGGGAGGTAAGAAGCCTTTCCATGTCTTCTAATTTAATGAAATATTAGCCAGTGTATCAGATAGTTTTCCAATAATGAACTTTTATGTACTACTGATATTTTTAACACTAATAAAATAAATTTCTATTTACTGGTCTCAAAATATTATGTATTTTCTTTTCCCAGTAGCTAGTAGAACAAATGAGGCCCTAACCAATCAGTGGAATAAATTTCACTATTTTTTCTCCCAAGAATCCAGGCAACTTATATTATCCTTTTTAACTTTTCATTGTCCTTCGCCTAATTTCTAGCAACATGAGACACTACCATACTGCTGCATCAGAGGGCTCAGCCAGCCTTGAACTCTGAAGTTGGGTGGCCCTTCAGAGACACCCTAAATAGAGGCAAGGTGGCTGGGCTTCTGTACTGACACAATTAACAGTCCTTGGATGCCAGCTGCCCTTGGGGAAAGGACTTAACTCTAGGCAAGGGAATGTCTCTGACCTCAGTTCCTATAGAGAGACTCAGCACTGAGCCAGCAGCAGCCAGTGCACCTAGTGGCCCAGGCAATGAGTGTCTTGGTCATGAAGGGGAAATCTGAAAGACATATGACAGGATCTACTACAGTTCACCAGCTGTGCCTTTGGGATCCATGTGCTCCGTATAATAAGTTATTTTCATCTGGGAACAGCTTTTCTGAGGTTCTGGTTGGCGTCTTTCCCTGAGGAAAATTTACAAGAAGATGGTTAATCAAAAGAACATAGTCTCCACTGCATATCATTTTAGGGCTGTAACTGACACTCGTCACCTTTCTTGTCTATGATCCAATGTTGATCCCCCTCCTGCTCTGCTTGTCCAGGTGACTTAGGATGTGTGATGAACTAGACCTGTATCCGTAGGGGTCTGAGTCCTAGTCTCCAGTGCATGTACACTTGCTGTCAAAATTGAGCAGAGCAGTACCAGGGATTCCCCAGTGGATCCCCTAGATGCCAAATATTCTTTCCTGCCCACATGCCCCAGAGCAGCAGTGCTGTTTACTCCTTCCAGGACAGTAGCTCCTTTCCTTAACTGCTGTCTCTTGGCACAGGAGCTCACAGTGACCGAGGAGCAGCCACAACTTAAAGTTTAACAGAACTCTTCCCAATAGAAACACCCTTGCACCTCTGGAACTTAGAACCTCCAGACCCATAGAATCTAGAGTAAGTGGGTTCGGGGAAGCACAATTTCTCCATGTGGGTCACTGGGAGTAAAGGTAAGCAGGATCACTCTTAATTCTGTCTCTTGGTTCCTGGGTTCATATATGTTACCTATTAGGGAAAAGCACCACATTGATTCATGGTATATGTTGCATCCTGAAAGACAGTGTTTCATCCTTACAGGATAACAACCTCTAAGCACCTTCGGTGGGCTGTCCTATCCCTCTATCAGGCTGCTATGTGGTGTGATATAGGATAGGGCCAGTACATCCCATGGTTACATGCCCAGTTCTATAAATGCTTTACTCCAAAGTGGTTCAAAGTGATGTTACTCAGGATCCCATGTTGCTAGGTTGAATGTTTTGTAAGCTCTTGGGCAGGGTGCTGGCCAAAGCCCCACAAGCAGAAAAAGCAGTTCTTTACTTTATATGTTGATTCCAGTCACATTGAATCACTGCCCTTTCTAGGCTGAAAGGGGTGAAATGTAATCACCTTGACACCAAAAAGCTAGTTAGTGTCTTTAAGGGATAGTGCCATTATCATGGAGTCAGTGTTGGTCTCTAGGGACATAGCATAACTTCTGTCTCCTTTGTGAGCCCATCGTCCCTTCAACTAAGACATTATCTGCTGGTTATCTTGTGCTTTTATCCTAATAGATGTTCTCTGGTGGGCACTTTCCCCAGCCTCTTTTATTTCAGGATTCTATCATCCCAGTCACCAGGGAGTCCAGCTCTAGAACAGCATGTCCTTTAAGATCCCTGGCTGGGAATGGACATCCACACCAGGCTTCTCAGTGGTGCCGAAAACATATCGCCAGCACAGTTCTTATCATTTTGATGAAAATGGTGTCTTCTAGGCCCTTCTGGAGAATGTAACTGACCAGTAGCTTCCATGCTTCCATAGTAGCATACCCACTCCAGCATGCCCACTTTTCTGAGCTTTTTGAATCCTTCTCCTATTGTCCTCCATGGACGTTCTGGCATTTCTGTTTCATTTCATGTGAGTCATCACTTTTTCCAAGCTTCAGAGAGCCATCTTAACAACTTGTTACCACTGTCTTCTGAGGTTCTTGCCAGGATATACACCACTGAGTTGCAGAAGAGTGATTCATATTGATAAATTCTCCCTTATCCAACCGTATGTTCTACTCTTGATTCTGCACCCTCAGGGTCCAGACCTAGACATATTCCTCCATCCTCTACCAAGACATCAACATGCCCCACTGGCTGCTGAAGGTCTTTTGGGGCAGAGTCCCTTTCCTCCAGGCACCCGGCACTTCCCTGGCCAGGCTCTATAATGACTAGGGGAACCATGGCAGAATCCTCACCGCAGCACTATTTGCTTTAAGGGGAGATAAAGGCACAGAGATCTTCAACATAATCAAGAGAAATCAGTTTCTGAGATTTTATGTGTCCAGTAGTCTCATTATACTGTGTCCAATGACAAGGGTGCTATCATATACTTTACTTTCTGGCTCTACTCAGCTCTTATCATTGGAAGGCCAGGTCTACACAAGCCAGATAATTATGATTTAAACTTTCTCTAATGAATATTATTAGAAATCCATAGATCATTTTTAGCTCATTAATGCAGACTGAATAACAAACTGTACCCACATATTTGGAAAGCAGTGTCAAATTTGTGGGCCTAAGCCTGAAAATATCTCCTTTGGAGAGCAAGGAAAGAACCAGTTGAATTTTTGGCTATCAGAGAAGTTAGAACACTTGGCTTCTCTTTTAAGCTAACTATTTTCATTCATGGTCTCCTCAGCAAAGAGAGCAACTTTCAGTACCTTTATTTGGTCAGCAAATTTGAAGAGTCGTCTTATTTGATTAATTTGTTACTTAACTCACTACTATTTTCTCTATTGACCTTTTACAATGTATAGATATCTAAATTTTATTATGTAAAAGTTTTACTACTCAGTGGTAGCAAAAAAAAAAGCTAGTTTGTGTTTAAATTCTGAAGTATTGAACTAAATTCTGACACAGATTCAATGGGTGACTTCTCTTGGAATATCATTCAACAGGAGTGGCTAAAAGATTTGTGTGATGAAAAGAAGTGGAATCACAAAAACTCCCCCATCATCTGGAGAGAGCTGTTGGATCGTGGAGGAGAGGGGTTGCTTTTAGGAGGCTATAATGAGTTCCTGGAATACGCCCAGGTATATGAATTAAGTTAATTTATTTTCTCAAAATATTATCTTTCTCTCACACTGTTCTCCAAATGTCTTGCTTTTCAAAGTATTCCCTCATCTCTCTTTTTACTCTATTCTGGCTTTAAGTAAGAACTTCCCATTGTGATTACTGTCAGCTAATTATGTATTCTCAGTGTTGACTTTTTCTTTCCTAATATTAGCTTTACTATGGTGTCACCTCTAGCATGACTACTGAGCTGATGGAGACAATTGCTCAGGAGAACGTGGAGGAACATATAGAAAAAGAATTGGAGGAAGAAGCCAGGAAAGATCTTGTCAATCCCTTGCAGGTCTGGATCACCAGGTGGGACAAACTCCAGAGTTCATGAGGTTGGGTGTTTGTATTTAGAAAGAAAAAGAATGTGGGATTAAGTCCATGGTGGAAGAACATCTGAATGTCAAGTTTAAGATCTGGATGGATGGATGGACGGAAAGAGAGAGAGACAGACGGATAGATATGTGTATATATACATATATCCCTCAATACGACTTCATATGTTTTAGTTTTTAAAGATTTTTTAGAAGTTTATTTATTTATTTAGAGAGAGAGAGAGAGAGAGAGAGAGAGAGAGAAGGCACATGTGCATGAGCCAGGGAAGGGCAGAGAGAGGGAGAGAGAGCATCCAAGTAGGCTCTGCACTGACAATGTGGAGCCTGATATGGGGCTCGATCCCACAAACAGTGAGATTGTGACCTGAGTCGAGATCAACAGTTGGATGCTCAACCAACTGAGCCACCCGGGCACCTCCACATTTAAGCTGTAGAATAGAGGTGTATGTATGCATACACACATACGCAATCTAAGAGCAAGTGTATAGTGAAGATAATTACTCTGATAACCCGTCTCCAGCTCTTGTCCCCATTCTGTGTCTCTCATGGCATCTGCTGCTCTTGTTCTTGCTCTGCCTTGCTGTCTTTTGCCCTTTCCCTCACTTTCTTTTCCTCTCCCCCTGCCACCTGACGGCCTGCTGCCCTCCCCACTTCCACACTCGCTAGAGCTGACCTTGGCTCTTCCTCTGTCCCCTCCTGTTGTGTGCCTGCCTCGGCAACCAGTGTTGTGGCTGGACCAGCCTGTGGTTCTTACCGTGACTGCGGGACACCCTCAGCAATCACCATCAGGGAACTGGGGAAAGGGGGTTGTTACTTACACCTCCTGGAAATTACATGGCACACATGGAGCCACCCAGTGACATCACTGGCACAGAGAGAGAGAGAAAGAGAGAGAGAGAGAACATGTGAACACATATGGGCCTGGGGCTCTGCTTTACTTGAGGTTGAGAGTGGGGGCCTACGGTTTTGTGGGCTCACTCTGTACTGCCGAATTTAAAACCTAAGAGTAGAAATTTAAAGCTTGGAAAGAGAAAAAACAAGTGGCCCAGATAGTCAACTACCTGGATACTTGCTGAATTATGGATACAGACCCATGATCCCGAGCTTCTGCTGACCCTAGGCTTCTCTGCAAGGATTTAGAAAAGATAGCCCTTTCCCCCAAAACATCATTACTTTGTAGCTAAGAGTATAAAGTAGAAAAGAGCTATGGTTAAATAAAACTTGTTATTTCTTTACCTTTTTAAGACAAAATGTAAACATGTTATCAGAGTAATATAATACCATTCTTTTAAATTCTGCCTTCTGCATGTTCTATTTTATTTGAAAAGCTTTTTAAAAAGGTACATTTCTTATTTTGGGATTGTTTTCAGAGGGCCCAGAGCAAGGGACAGTAGTGAGCATTTTTTTGTTCAACTTTTGCTTTCTTATCTTAGAAAGTCTAAGCAGTTGTGGATGCTTATTTAAGCTATTAGATCACCTTATTACTGCACGTGCAGAAATCTCTATTAAGAATAAAGGCTTAACAGGGGCAAAAGATTTAACCATTCATAATCTGGCTTTGCACTTTTACTAGTGCATCTGTACCTGCCTGCTACAACCTAATTCCCATCTTGGTAAGTGGCGAGGTGTTCGGAATGCAAACGGAAATGAGCATAAATCTATTTGACAATGAGCGGGCGAAAGAAGATCTCCACCTTCTCAGGACTGAGACTCAGGATCTGGTGGCGCCCTTGCTCCGGGGCGTCTCCGTGTGCACCAGCGTGGAGGATGCCTTCCGCCAGGCCCACGTGGTCATCATCCTGGACGACAGCACCGACCAGGAGGTGCACACTTTAGAAAGCTGCATCCAAAGCAGGCTTCCTCTGTGTAGGCTGTATGGAGGCCTGATCGAGAAAAATGCTCACGACTCCGTCAGAGTTATCGTGGGAGGAAAAACGTTCGTGAACCTGAAAACAGTTTTGCTTATGAGATACGCCCCAAACGTGGCACACAATATCATCGCTGTCGCGCTAGGGGTGGAAGGCCAAGCCAAAGCCATGCTGGCCAGAAAGCTGAAGACTACCCCCTCAAGTGAGTGAGCTTCTGTTTCCATTTCTGGTTTTAAACAGTGTGATTGCAAAGCAGCTAGGAAGAACACCGTACTCTTTAGGATTATTCTGGGTAAACTTACTGTGTGATCTGACTATTGTGCAAACATTTTCTTTCTTTCTTTCTTTCTTTTTTTTTACTGTTTTTCATGACTGGCTGACTTTGTCCATCATTATAAAAATTAGTAAACAGGGGCATCTGGGTGGCTCAGTCGATTAAGCATCCGATTTGGGCTCAGGTCATGAGTTCTAGCCCCACATGAGGCTCTGTGCTGACAGCTCAGAGCCTGAAGCCCGCTTTGGATTCTGTGTCTCCCTCTCTCTCTCTCTGCCCCTCCCCTGCTCTTGCTCTCTCAAAAATTAATAAACATTAAAAATTTTTAAATAAAAATTAGTTAACAAATGTTTCATGCAAAAAGCTATTTTTCAAGTTATAATTTGAAACCTAATATTCCAGTTTTCCATTATAATAGTCAACTAAGTAATCAGTGTTTTTAAAAATATAATCAGGGGAGTATTTAAGTGGCTCTACCCCACTGTGTGACCTTGGGCAACCACTTAACCTTGCTGTGCCTCAGTTTCCTCATCTGTAAAATGAGGATGTAATACCACTTACCTCCAGGAACTGATGTGAGGATTCAAAGAAAAATATTTCCAAAGTGCTTGGAGGAGTGCCCAGCATGGGGTAGACATTTGAGAGGGCATTTCACTTGTCTATGGGATTATATCTGAGCTTTTTGTGCTTCTGTTGGTCTTTGGACATCAGAATCCTGTGACCATGAGACTGGATCAGAAAATGGATTGGTGTATTTAAAAGGGGAGTGCTGTGTTTAAAAATATTTATTATGTTTGACAAATTTCAGCCATTGGGTAAAGGAAAGAGAGATGTGAGAGAGACAGCAGTCAATTTGAATTGTCAGCAGAGTAGCAATAAGAAACTCAGCACCAACAAAAATGTTGAGGCAAGGAGACCTGAAAGCAGAAAACCATCAGGGAGAATCATTCAGAGAAGAGTCCAGATACCAAGGGGGTAGCAGACCTTTTCAGGATATCCCTTGAGTTTAGTTCACACATAACCCTGTTTCTCAGACCATGTGCATTGGGCTTAGCTGGAACTCTTTCTGTTGCAAGTGACAGAAAGTCCACTCAAAGCGACTGAAGTCAGATAGCTTTTTGTCAGGCATAGATGGATGCTGGGGCTTAAATGATGATGTCAGGACTGGCTGGTTCTCTCTCTTGACTGATCCCTCAGCCCTGCTTTCCTAAGCATTGGCTCGAATCTCGGGCAGGCTCTCTGGAAACAAAAGTGGCAAAGTGGCCCCTGATGCCCCCAGACTCATACATTCATAGCTTAGCCACCCCAGTAGAAAGAGGGCTTGCTTTCTCAAATGTACATAAGTAGCAGGATAATATCTCGTTGGCCAGGCTTGGACCATTTGCCTGTCTCCAAAACAATTGTTGTGTCCAGAAATCTGGAATCTGGGTCTCGTGCCTATTGATAGACCTAAGGGGTGAGGACAGCCCCACCCAAACCATATGGACTGAAATTGAGAAAGGGTAGTTATTTAAAGGAAAACCAGGATGCTGTTAAAGAAAAACATTAGGAAGAAATGTTAGGAGGAAAAACAGCAGATGTCCACTATGATTTTCTCTAACAGAGCTAGAAAGAGCCTTCAATCTGATAAGCAGACTTCTTCCTGCCGCCTGCCTTTGCACACAGCCCTGTGAGAGTGTGAGGCCTGGAGCTGCTGCGGCTGGTTTAGGACCAGGCGGGACGGGCCGAGAGGGCAGCGTCCTCTGAGCCCTGAGCAAGCCTCAGTGTCACTGCCGACCTCAACCTGTTATCACAGAAGAGACGGGAACTCCTTCTAGTTAAGCCAAGGCGCAAGGATATTCTGTTACTTGAAACCAACAGCAATCTCACCTCATGCAGAACAGTAGAGACTTTAATCTCCACAAGAGGAAGTGCAGTGAACTTAGAATTAAGTCTTTAAGCGAAGAAATAAGTTAATAAGTAAGTCAATAAAATTACTTATTTTTCACTTTGGATACAATATTCCTAATAGATCCACAGTTTTAGAATCATATTAAAGCTTAATCACTATTTATCTCTGAGCCCCAGCCTCGTTTTTCTTCGTAGTACCTATCACTTTGTACAGTAGTCGCTTTGTCACCCACTCCCCTCCACCCTGAGAACGTTGCAAGGATTTGGACTGATATGTTTTCTTCTAAACCTCCCACCTAAAAGTGCCTCACACACAGAAGCTAATTCACTTATGTGTTGGTTAGGATGTTCCTGGGGTTCTCTTCTTATAACACCCTCACTCTGCAGAAAATGAATGGGGCGCCTGGGTGGCTTAGCCGGTTAAGCGTCCGACTTTCGCTTGGGTCATGATCTGGCGGTTCATGGGTTTGAGCCCCGCGTCGGGCTCTGTGCTGACTGCCAGCTCAGAGCCTGGAGCCTGTTTCAGTCTGTGACTCCCTCTCTCTCTGACCCTCCCCTGCTCATGCTGTCTCTCTCTCTCTCCTAGAAATAAATAAAAAACATTAAAAAAATTAAAAAAAAAAAAAAAAGGAAATGAAATTCACCCAGGAGTTAAGTGATTTGCCCAAATTTCGATTCCAGTCTAGGATCAAGGACTCTCTGTCAGAACCAAAGCAGATAAAAAGTTCTCTTCATGGCAAGCAGGGAGGGAAAAAGATCACACCGGTGGTATAATTTTCAGTAGCAATTCTCTGAGGGAGGATTTCAGTATATCTTGAATTCAATCATATGCCCACAACCTACACAGAGCATGATTAGGAACCGCCAAACCCTGATGATTCAGGAAATTATCCATGCCATTTTCACATTTTGGGGGGACCATAAACTAAGATCATATTATGGCAAAAAGATCAACCCTAAAACAAATGCGCAAAAAAAAAAAAAATAGACTGCCGGCAACTTTTTTATATATTAATGTTCATTATCATGTTAATTTCAAATTTCTTTTTCTTCACAGACATCAAAAATGTGATAGTTTGGGGTAATATCAGTGGAAATAACTACATTGATCTGAGAAAAGCCAGGGTTTACAGATACGAGAGTGCCATTTGGGGGCCTCCTAACTATTCACGTCCTGTTTTGAGCTTGATATTTGATAGGTATGGTATATTTTTAACTGAAGTATACTAACAATGGTGGATGAATGTATAATAGTTGTTAGAATCCTTTAAATCATCTTAGAAATCATTGTACAAAAATATCTTGGCATTATTCACACTCACCTTTGTTAATGCACTCTATTGAAGAAACATAGAAAATTCCACAGAATCTCAACTAGTCAATCCCCACACCCAATTTATTTGATTTTGCAATTATGAATTTTTATGTTAGACTATCCTTAAAGTAGCTCACATACTTCTTCAAATTTATTTCTAAAGCAAGCATATGTAAAGTGAGTCTTATTTAACACAGAGACATGTATCCAAATTGAAATTGGTGGAGACATTTGCGAGAGTAAGGAATTAAGATGGTGAGTGAGCTCAGGCCCGTGCTGGGTGCTCTGTCGCATGAGAGGCAGAACCCAGAATTGGTGAAGAGCACAGTCTCTAGAACCAAGCCACTTGGATTGAAATTCCATGAGCCGTGTGACTTCAGAGAAGTTCCTTAACCACTCTAGGCCTCTGTTTTTTCATCAGCAAAGTGGAAATGGTCACATATAGTATGAGCCTTATGGGGCCCTTGGGAAGATGAAAGGGATTAGTACAGGCAAAGCACTTAGAAGCAAGCCTGCTATGGTCAGCACTGCCATTACGATGGGCTGGGGGAGGGGAGAAGAGGGGGAGGCGCTCTGAAGCGTTTTTTCTAGACTTTGCAGCCCTTTTCCAGTTGCAGCATTTCCTTCCCATTGCCCCTTCCTCAGACCAGAGGCACTTCATCCATTCCCAGAAATTATGTGTCCCTGAGCCCACTCTTCTGGAGTGTGCTTCCTCTGGGTAGGAGCAGTATCTCAGGGAGCTGTGTCATGGTGGCTTAGCAGGAGCAGCCATTCAGTGCTTGTTCTGGTCTGGCTGGACGGCTCCCTGAACTTAAACTTTACAGAGTCTAACAACTTAGTTCTTTCCCCAGTCTTATGATATCATTTTACTTAGAATGAAGGATGCCACTGGTTCCAAAGATATCATCTACATAGAATAAATTCTTTGTAATGGAAGTAATTGTTCCTGCAGCCTTTGACCACGTTTCTGTGTTTTGTATGTGTTGTCATGTTTTTCATTTGACACTTTGGGATTCCTTTCTACTATATTTCATTTCTTTTTTCTTTTTATGGGATTGAAGAAGCTTGAATACTTAGATCCATTGATCCAAAGAACATGCCTTTTCATTTGCATTCTTTCCTCCATTGTAACATTGTTTCTTTGTCTCCTTATAGGGATTGGGTAAACAGACAGTTTGTGGCAACTCTTAAAAAGCTGACTGAGACAGGAAAACAATTTGGAAGCATCTTAGCTGCACACAGTATAGCCACTACGTTGAAATACTGGTTCCAGGGCTCACCTCCCGGGGAGATCGTATCTTTAGGAGTACTAAGTGAAGGTAAATCTGGTTTGTTTGTTTTAACATTGTATTGTTTTCAAACTTCCGTGTATGCTCCGTGCTCCTGCTTTCGTGTCCCCACCTTCTGCCTTATGTGATCTATAAACTGTCCAGATGTCCAGAGTTCCATTGCCATTTATGCATCGTGCAGTCCTTCAGTTATCCATTCAGAAGTCTGGGAGTGTTTGTGTGAACGCGCAGGGAGCACACCGGGATCAGACCTGGCCTCCGCCTTCAGGCGACCTAGAGCAGAGTAAAGAAGAGCCAGCTAACCAAAACTAAACCATTCCATCAAGTTTCTCTCACTGCATCCCAGCTGAGGAGGGGAAGGCAAGGTTGATTGTAGGCAGATGGCAGGAAGAATCGAACAGACTTCAATAAGGAGGTGACACTCCAGGAAGCCTTCAAGCTTGAGCGGTGTTGACGTGGCAGACATGTGTGGGAAGAACATCCTGCAGATGCCACAGGAGCAAAGGCCCAGCAGGGGCGGGACCCAGAGGGCCCAGCAGGACACGGATCCCAGGTCCCAGTGGAAAAGTGGAAAGCCCGCTCTCCGTCCACAAATACCACACATGCATTTTTCCAGCCTCGCTGCTGTCATTTGCTAAAACCCATTTCCAAGGACTTCTGCCATTTTTGCAAAGTAGGAAAGAGCCAACAGTTGATGTGCCGTGTTTTGTGGGTTTTATCTAAAGCACCTCTTTCCTTTGTGTTTTACTTTCTCCCTGTGCAAACTCATTCATGCCTAAAGATTCATGCCTAACGTTTCCCTATGAAAACATTGCCACCTGGATGTCATGTTGTCACTTCAAGCCAAAATACACCAAACTGAACTTATTGTCTTCCTCTCCCATGTGATACTCCTTATATTCCTTATTAGGAGAGCCACCATCTTCCCTGTTATTCCAGTGACTATAATGCAGCTCAAGGTAATCCCCCCAAATCCCCCAAGTCAGAATTAATCTGTCTCTCCTCTGTACCCACATAGCATTTTGTTCCTCTGTCAGAGAGCGTATTCCAGCCTGCCCTCGCTGGTGGTGTGGCTGATCACGTACGTACCCACCATCAGCAGACACCTACCCTGAGAGCAGGGCTGTGTGTGGCTGGGCCTTCTTGCTGCTTCATGGTTAGACATTCAGTGAATCTTGTTTCACTTGCAGTTAAGGTGATGAGCACCCTTTTACTGAATGAGGTGAATTCAAGTCAGCATGTTACCTTTTTAGTGTAATAGGCATTTAAAACCTTCTCTTTATTTGTAAACACTTTGCTTAAGCTCCGTAGGAATTCACCGATAAGCAATGCAATCAATTCTAGAGGTGAGGAGCATGTAATCATTGTCTCCCTGAAGCCATTTAGGTCCAGCTCTCCCATGTTGTCTACCGATAAGGCTGGCTTTTTACAGATAAAAAAGAGTGAACAGAGAACCTTGGGTGCTCTCTAAGGAAGGACCTTTTAGATCCTGGTTTTTTTTCTTTTTCTTTTTTTTAAAGATTAATTTTTCTTTTTTTTTTTTTTTAAATGTTTTATTTATTTCTGAGAGAGGGAGAGAGACAGCATGAACAGGGGAGGGTCAGAGAGAGAGGGAGATACAGAATCTGAAACAGCCTCCAGGCCCTGAGCTAGCTGTCAGCATAGAGCCTGATGCAGGGCTCAAACCCACGAACCGTGAGATCATGACCTGAGCCGAAGTCAGACGCTTAACCGACTGGGCCACCAGGCGCCCCTAGATCCTGGTCTCTTGACTGTCCTCTCATTTTTGTTCTCCTGTCACCATTTTTGATGACCAGACGGTAAGAATGATTTTCTCATTTGATCGAGTTACAAAAAGAGGAGGCAGTTTTCTCTGTATGTTGTTCAGTTAGTGGTAAGTATTGTCGATCTTTTTATTTGGAACACATCCAAACTGGGCCCTGGGAGCTGCGGGGAATCCGTCGACTTTCCCTCCCACCCCCCCATCGCGGTGCTCACACCATAGCTGCAGGCCAGCCACAGCAGGCTAGCAGAGCAAGGCCAGGTGGACAGGTACCTTGGGGTCTTGGGCTACTGAGGCATCAAGGAGAGGCCACAGGGAGCAGACAACAGGTATCCAGACAAAATGGAGGAGAAAGACTGCACTGGCCCCTGAGGCGGAGGCAGGGGATTTGAACCAAGCCAGAGGAGACAGAAGGGACGACAAGAGAAGCAGTAGGTCTTCTTTCAGAGAGAAGCACGGAGGACAGAGTTGTCAGAACTTGGAGAGGTGCTCAGGCAATACTTCTGGAGTAAATGCTTCAATCCTCCCAGGAGAGAAATTGTCAGAAATGTAGTTCCACCGTTATCCTTAAAAATCATATGCAGTGTCTGTCCTTGTATACAATGCTTAACGTGAAGGGTTTATTGTTCTGAGCGCTTTTGCTTTGCTTTGCTTTGTGTTTGCTCACTACAGGCCAGTTTGGTATTCCTGAAGGGATCGTCTTTTCTATGCCTGTAAAATTTGAGAATGGAACTTGGGTGGTTCTTACGGATCTCAAAGATATTGAAATCAGTAAAAAAATAATAACCAGAATGGCAAGTGATCTAATTCAGGTAATGTCCAGCTAAATACAAGAGCGCTGACTCTGATACTGACTATAAACTGATTCCTCTAGGCTAAGACAAATACTGATGTTCTTGGATTCAATTTGCATCTTATTCCTAAAAACAATAAGGAGGCAGTAAGAGTTGGAAGAAACCAACAGAAGAACACTACTCGTTAGGTTATATTTCTGGCATGTTAAAAATATTTGTTGGTTACCTAAAAAATCAAGACTCAAAGTGTTTTTCTATTGAAGAATGATTAACTTAGCAATTGTGGCCATTTACTTCTCTGATTATAAAATTTTTCAACAGGAGAAACTTGTTGCACTTGGAGATTTGATCAGTTTTCAGCCCTATCAATCAGGTAATCTTTTAGATGTGACATTTTATTGTGCTGTTATTAAAAGACTACTAAAATAGGTGTTGAAACGGAATATTACTCAGCCATCAAAAAGAATAGAAGCTCACCATTTGCAGTGATGTGGATGGAACTAGGATATATTATGCTGAAGAAACGAAGTCAACCAGAGAAATACAAATACCACATGATTTTATTCATATGTGGAATTTAAGAAACAAAATAGTTGAACATATAGGAAGATGGGGAAAAAAAGAAGAGAAGAGAGGGAAACAAATCACAGAGAATCTTTTTGTTTTTTTATGTATATTTACTTAAGAGAGAGAGTGCATGTGCACATGCAAGCAGGGGAGGGGTACAGAGAGAGAAGGAGAGAGAATCCCAAGCAGGCTTCTTGCTGTCAGCACAGAGCCTGACCTGGGTCTTGAACCCACAAACCATGAGATCATGACCTGAGCCAAAATCAACAGTTGGATGCTCAACAGACTGAGCCACTCAGGCACCCCACAAGAGACTCTTAATGACAGACAACAAACTATGGATTGATGGAAGAAGGGGGGTAGGTGATGGACTAGATGGGTGATGGCTATTAAGGAGGCTATATATGATGAGCACTGGGCATTGTATGTGAGTGATGAATCACTGAATTCTACTCTGAAGCCAATGTTGCACTGTATGTTACTTAACTAAAATTTAAATGTAAAAACATAAATAAAATAAAACAAGATCACCATAATCATCCATTAAAAAATAAAAGAAAATATTTGTTCAATGAGAAAGAATGAAATCTGGCCATTTGTAGCAACATGGATGGAATCTGAGGGTGTTATGCTGAGCGAAATAAGTCAGGCAGAGAAGGACACATACCATATGTTTGCACGTATAGGGGGATTAGGAGGAACTTAATGGAGGACCATGGGGGAGAAGAAGGGGAAGAATAGTTGGAGAGAAGGAGGGAGCCAAACCATGAGAGACTCATGAATGCTGAGAACAAACTGAGGGTGGATGGGGGCGGGGAGAGGGGAAGGGAGGTGATGGGCATGGGGGAGGGCATTTGTTGGGATGAGCACTGGGTGTTATATGGAAACCAACTTGACAATAAACTATTTAAAAAATAAAAAAAAAGAAAATAATCTCCAAAGTGTAGAGTGAAGATAAAAAAATATTTTTTGAAACTGAATTACTGTTTAAAATTGATAACTATAATCCACATTTTATCACTTTTAAATGAAATTATTGACAAAATAAACTACCAAGCTCAGCGTGTCCTTTGAAATAAAATATCTCATAAAAATGCTAAAGAAATTACATCTTAAAAACAGTATGACCTTGGGGCACCTGGGTGCCTCAGTTGGTTGAGCATCTGACTTTGGCTTAGGTCATGATCTCATGGTTTATGGTTCAAGCCCCACCTTTGGCTTACTGCTGACAGATTGGAGCCTGCTTCAGATTCTCTGTCTCCCTCTCTCTCTCTCTGCCCCTCCTCTACTCAGGCTTTCGCTCAAAACTAAATAAACATTAAAATAACATCTTTTAAAATAACATCTTTCAAAAAACACTATGACCTTATAAATGTGTGTAACATATGTATTCATTTCCCAGAGCTGCCATAACAAATAACCACAAACTGGGTGGCTTAAACAATGGAAACTTATTCTCTAGTGAGTAAATGAGACTAGAAGTCCTACATCAGGGGCATGGTCCCTTTGAAGGCTCTACGGAAGCACCCGTTCCTGCCTCTTGGAGCTTCTGGTGGCAGTGTTTGGCAGTCTGGGCTAGAGCTGCGTCACTCCAGTCTCTGGCTCTCTCTTCACATGTCAGTGTTCTGTGTGTGTGTCTGTGTTTCTTCTTAAAATGGACACAGTCATTGCAATCCAGTATGACACCATGTTAACATGATTAAATCTGCTAAAACCCTATTTCTGAATAAGGTTACATTTGCAAGTATTAGAGATTGGGACTTCAGCCTACCTTCTTGGTAACACAGTCCAATCCACAACATCCCATTTACTTTTAGATCACTTAAAAAAAAAAAACCAATAAATTCTAATAAGCTTATTTTTCTCATAGGCAGTTTCTCTAGTCCTAAACTCACAAAGAAGTGCTATCATCTTTCTTTAATCTCTACCTATTGAAAATATTTAACAATCAGTATGGCACGGATTGCACCCAGTCTGGCTCTCCGAAAGAAGCAACTGGTAAAAAGAACTGGTAGGGGACAGAGAACTGTTCATGGTCCGGACTGGAGAAGTTTTAGTGAGGTCAAAGCGTTGCAGAAGGGGAAAGGCAGAGAGACGAGACCTTGAGGAAAAAAGATTCTGGGCAGAGAGGTGGGCTTTGGGAATTCAGACCTGGTTCTGCCTGGTGGTCAAGTCACCAGGAATGGGCAAAACCGAATGAAGCCCCAAAGCAGCATCAAATCTGAAGGTACGGACTCAGAAGTCCAAAGAGCAGTTGATTTTCACTGATTTATTCCAAGAATTTCCAGGCGCTCTGTGAGGTGTCTTGCTTTTGCAGGGTGGAGCTACCCAAATTCCTTTTCTGAGAATTCTCAACGTGACTCTTTTGATTGGTAGTTAGTTCTAAATTTTCCGTAATACTTATAGAGGATTTTGTGAAAAAAGAATAATCTGATTTTCTGCTATTTTCATTAACAAAGGTCAACGTGCGTGTGCGCGCGTACACACACACACGTATGTATGTATGTATGTATGCATGTATGTATGTATGTATATATTTGATTGATCTTGACTCTGTCACCTTCAGACCTTGCCCAAACCACTGTTCCAGAGATTCCAAGATCAGAGCTTTGAAAATAATAAGAATTTTGCACAGTTTGGAGGTCTCTGCTTATTAACATATCAATGAGATGATTCATGTATGAGGTTTATTTAATCTTTTCAATTAATTTAATACATAACTTCTTGACTTTTAGAAACTGACTTAGCTAAAAGATATGAAAAGACCACCTTACCCACCACATATATCAACCAGGAAAATCAAAGAGTCTCAGAAGGTAGGTATATCAATTGAAAAAAAAATGGCCTTTTTATTCAAGGTCTAACATTAAATTTCAAAGAAAGGAATTGGATCATCTATTAACCATGAAGGGGAGGTAA
Source organism: Hyaena hyaena (assembly GCF_003009895.1). NCBI lineage: Eukaryota > Metazoa > Chordata > Mammalia > Carnivora > Hyaenidae > Hyaena > Hyaena hyaena. The sequence goes on from NW_024081330.1 coordinate 730,664, forward strand.
GTCTTTCATCACCCTCATCCTATATTCAAAAATCAGATCATATTTAAAATCTGTTAAAACCTGTGAAGAAAATGACCAGATATTCATTGAGCACCTTCGGTATGCTGGTCACTGTGAGGGACACTGGGGGACGCAATAACAGAGTTGTGGTCACACAAACATGTCTTGGGAAAGGAGCCATAAGGATATGGAACAGTAAATGCAAAGGTGCACAATTAACTAAACAGGTCAATAAAACAAAGCAAGACAGGTCAAAAGTAAAGAGAGTATAATAATGAATCTGGAAGCTCACAAGGAAAAGAGGGGTCGTTGTAATATATGAAGGAGGAAATTTAGTCATATCTTAAAATTTAGTTGGGACTTACAGTAGCTAAGATAATCAAATGGTCGTATATTTAGCTATAAACTGTGATAGTTCTGTCACACAAGCTCAAAATATTCTAGAGATCTATCGTACAACAATGTGTACATAGTGAATATGGTGGCGTATGCTGAAAAACATGTTAAAAAGGTAGGTTTCGTGTTACATGTTTTTAGCATAATACAGAAAGAAAAAGAAAGAAATCATACTAGATTCTAGAGACATTAACGTAAATCAAATCTTGTTCTCAAAGTGTTCACCATCTCACATGGGAAACAGCAAAGCCAATTTAAAACTACCCAATTGAGGGGCGCCTGAGTGGCTCAGTCGGTTAAGTGTCTGAGTTCTGCTCAGGTCATTATCTCACAGCTTGTGAGTTCAAGCCCTGCATCGGGCTATGTGCTGACAGCTCAGAGCGTGGAGCCTGCTTCGGATTCTGTATTTCCCTCTCTCTGCGCCTCCCCTGCTCTCTTTCTCTATCTCTCTCTCTCTGTCTCTCTCTGTCTCTCTCTCTCAAAAATATAAAAATAACTACCCAACTGAGAAGGAAGTGGTATGCCGAGAGAGGCCCGGGCATAATGGAACCACACTGGGGGTCTCCTGACATAGATGGGATCATTAGCAAAGGCGTTCAAGAAGAAACAAAGTGGGAGTGGACCCTATAAGGAGGAGTAGGAATTACTCATGTCATGTAGGGAAAAAGAAGCATGCAAGCGGAAGGGTAAAAGAGGCTGTGAAGGGTGCACCACCAGAAGGAGGCACATGAACAAAGGAGACATTTCGGGTGACCGAGGCATGACCAGAAGTGTGAACCTGAGGCGGTCTGGAATTGTATTCAGAAGACAATAAATAGAGTAGCCGGGCTAGAGGAGAGGATCTCAAGAGGATGAATAGAACTGGAAAAGGCAGATGGAGGCAGTTCGGCCGAATGGTTGGTTGAGAGCTCAGCAAAACAGCTGGTGGACGGCTAGACAAAGCATGAAATGGATGGTCAGGCTTCGAGAACTAATGTGGCTTTATCATTGGCCCCTAGAGGACGACGGAGCAGCCCAAGTCAGTGTCTGCAGGACCGTGCTGAGCTCAGTCCCATACAGAACAGATACTTTAAGAGGCCCAGTGAGACAGTGTCTGCAGGGATCAGGGTGTCAGCACTATTGTTCCGATGAGCTCGCTGGCACTAAGCAATACTCAAGGAAAGGAGTGAGGGCTCCGAGGCCCTGGTGAGAGAACTGAGAAAAATTTGGAAGATCTGTCATGGTGAAGGTGACTGGCAGCTTCCCAGGATAGACGGAGAAAAGCCAAACTGTAGAGTATCTATTCCTGAGTTTCAGCATCAGACCAATCTAAGTTGTTAATTAAAATGGCAGGTTCTTAGGGGTGCATGCGGGGCTCGGTTGGTTAATCAAGCATCCAACTCTTGATTTCAGCTCAGGTCATGATCTCACGTTTCATGAGTTTGAGCCCTGAATTGGGCTCTGCACTGACAGTGAGGAGCCTGCTTGGGATTCTTTCTTTCCCTCTCTTGCTGCCCTTCTCCTGCTCTCTCTCTCTCTCTCTCAAAAAATAAACTAAAAAAAATTTAATGATAGATTCTTAGATCCTCTACAAAGTCATAATCTTACACAGACTAAGAATGTTAGTGGTGATAACATAAAGAAAATGGGGTTCATTTCAGGTTGTTTTGGGGCTATTTGTTGAATGAGCATCAAGAATCAAATATCATTTAATAGTGCTTTCCACAGTGTGAGTTTGGTGAGTCATAAAAAAATTTTGCGGGTTGCAAAACCAGTTTAACAACGGGCATTTTTTCCTTGAACTGGAATAAAATTGATAAGAAAAAAATAGTGAGAAGACCAGAATTGTTTTCCCCAAAATTCTATGCACTTGAATAGAATAGAAAAACAAAGATGAATAGTAAAGATTAGAAAAGTGTAAGTATCGCTTCGTGTAACTTTTTTTGTTTTATTAAATGCACACAAGTGCACATACTAGACTATAATGTAAAATACATTTTTAACTGTGAGTCCTAATCAACAAAGTTGGAAAAACACTGACCTAGAACATATTATAGATGGTTAGTTATATTCTACATCCAAATTATTTTTTAATTTTGGTTTTAGAATATAAAGATAGAAAGCATTCTGATCTAATCCAAGATGAAGAAAAAGACCCAGTTATGTCAAACAGTAAGTCAATCGAGTCATAAGCAATCTCTGTAGTGCTAATGGTCAGGACTCATGCAGTCCAGTCTAAGACAATGACGATGCAGCCAGAAGAACATAGGCCAGCTCTTGAGACTCCATATAAAAGCAATCTGGTTTCTGGCAGCTCCCAAAGAGTGAGGTATTCGGAGAAACTTGGAGTAGAAGGAAAAAGAGGAAACGAGAAGAACTGCAAAAAATCAATGTGCTTCAGATACTAAAATCTCTGTTCTTTTCATTCTCTATTTACTTTGGTGGGTTTTTCAGATGTGACTCTTCTAACCATCTCTGAAAAGCCATACAGTCAAGCACCCTAAGTGGTAGGTGGGAAACAAAACATTAACTAGTCTTTTTCTTATTCTATAAATAGAACTGGGTAGAACCAATCCAGTGCCCCCCAGATATAGTTCTTTCCAAACCCTTTCCCTATCCCTCATCCCCAGGTACTCAGCTTTGCTTGCTGATGCTTCTGGATCCTACCTTCCTACATTTATAACCAGGCTATGTCAATGACAACTGAATCCTTCCCTTAGAATGAGTGTGTAAGGAAATGGACACAGATAGATCTGTGAGTCCAGATTTTCAAAGTCTGTAACTTAGTTGTCATGGTATTTTATGAAAACAAGGCTGATGTAGACTTCTTTATGGTTGACCAGCCAGGATATTCACCCACACCTCCACACCTCCACACTTTTATTTAAATATCCAATAAAATGGACAAATCCATTGTACCTTCCATTCTGAAAATGTACAGTGTAATGAGCTTTGGAGTGGGGCTTACCACAGGGAATTAGAATTGGTACATAGATGAGAAGCTGGACCAAGAAAATAAATGGAACTGACAATATAGCTGCAAATAAACTTGAGAATGGGAAGCAAAGGAGCCAAGGGGCACTGCATATAGAAACAGATTAAGGTGAGGAGGGAGTTTAGAATGTAGTTTTGCTGTATACAAGTACCTAACAATGGTCTTGTGATTCAATGTCCCTCATAGATAGAATCTCTCTCATGCACATACTCTCCCTCAATCAAATAAGTTGGAATACAGGAACCCAGGAAACAGAAGAAAGAGGAGAGCAAACAAAAGCTAATAAAAATATAGGTTATTCATAGATTTTTAAATAGTTATACCTTTTTATTCTCTTCCTTTTACAGAGTCTGCAGGCAAAACTATGGAACAGCAACAGATCATATGAGACCAACTATAAAGTTATTTAGTAATGTAATAAATATGGAAAGACCCAAGAATGTCTGTATTTAGGGAAGAATAATTTGAAAAGATTGACCTTCATATTAGATAATGTTATGCTAGACAATGATAGTGATAGCACACACACAAAAAAGCGAGTTCATTTTGTGTCACCCAAATCCACTCATAGGTTTGCTTATTGTCCCATTGTCACCCATATTGTCAATTGCTATTTTTTAAACAACTTTAAGATACAATTGTCAGTCACTGCATCCTTGCCAGTATCTCCTTCTAGGAGAACCTGCTTCCTCCCACAGGCCATACCTCAGCCATGGGCATAAGCAGCCATGTTTGCTTAACGGGTCTCACCACCTTGGCTTCATCTGATTGTACCAGAAGAAACACCTTACTCAAAGAGAACCAATGAGATTTTTTTTTTCTCACTGTGTCCAAAAATTTACACTGAGAAAAGATGGATAAGTAAGTTGGTGTCTGGATGATGGTAATGCTAGTGAACTAAAGAAGGCCACACAGTTCTGCTGTGAGGTTTTCAGAGCTAGGCAGGCTCACACCTTCATAAGATCTGGCTGTGTATCTTTTCTCCTTGGATTTACTTGGGATAATTATCTTTACAATAAATACACTTCTACTTTAGCTTAGATTGAATAGGTTTCTGTTTCCTCACACCAGATGTGGCCTGAAAATAAATAGAATTTTGAAAGGAAAGCCTAATATTTTTACCATATAATTGCATGGTTTATGTAAAAATTACAGTCTTTATTAAAGCAGTAGTAGTCAAACCAGTATGCTCATATATTTTCAAGCTAATGGAACCCTTTACAAATGCCAATTAGGAGCTTTGGAAAGCCCAGGAGTCATGTTAAAAACTGCTGATATCTGTGCTTTCTCTGTAGTTTAAATAGCCCTTACAGTACAAATTACCTTCTGAAAATTCAGGGAAATTTCAGATACTTCTTCATTGCTTCTACACCGTTATGATTCAAGGATGTGACTAACTTCTGCTTGTTTCCAAAGTCAGCACCTCACTTGATGTTATTGTAGAGAAAACTTAACGTCTGTCAGCGTTAAGGACTTGGGGTGAGGTTTTGTGCCCTAATCCCACCATTTCCCCTGCCCCTCCTTGTGGTATCCTCAGCCAACGGAGTGTGACCACAAAGAACAATAACTGGGTGGGGACTCACATGGTGCTGTACGCACAGCTGGGCATGAATGTGGCAGTTGTTGCTCAACATATAGGGCTTCCTCATGGTAAAACTACGCTAGACTGGAAAATGGGGCTCAGACCAAGACACCGAAACAAAGCTTCCTGTTCCATTCCTCTTGAATCAGGTATGCTGGTCACTTATCAACGGGAACCAGCTGGAAAAGCTGGAATAGAGAATATAACCAGAAACATCCATCACCTTTCAAGGCAGTGGTCCCACCCTTTAGTGATATGCTGTCCAGTGGGTGAAGCCCTGACCGTTCAGATAATCAGCTGCTTCTCTAATAGGTGGACCTCTATAAGGAGCTAGAGAGAGATAGGGCAGAGTTTCTCCTTTTCAGAGACACTGTAGAACACATCCAGTCCCATCTCCGGCAGGCTATTCTTTCTAGCTTGGACATAAGCTATTATATGTTTGAAACCCTATAGGATGGCCAGGGCACTCTAGGATAGACTCCCATCGGAGCACAGAACACATGGATATTAATCATTACGCATAATATCACACATTTATGCCAGATTGGTATAAGATATGGAATTACACCAAAAGGAAAATACTAGTGTTTGCTTTTTGTTTAACAGTGACACTGGCACCATTTCAAAAACATCTCTCAGAGTGTTTTGTTTTGTTTCAGCTAATGCATTAGCTGTCACAGTAGCCTGATAGGTATAATCGACCAACCTGGGAAATCTCAAGCCTAGTTTTCCCATTAGAAGTAACTTTCATACGAGGTTCTTAAAAATAATTTCTTTATGTTATTAAAACTGTCACAATAAAGTCATGCGGGAGAAATATTCAGTAGGAAATTTAGAATATTACTAGAACAGAAGCATTATGTGAGTAAAGTAATTATTGGTCACGGAACTATAGGTTAAGTATAGATGTCCTTACAACCATAGCATGCACTGTTACTTGCTCCCCCTACAGCTTCCCCTGACTAACAGAACTCCAGTGGTATTGGGATGTACAATAGGCCCAACCCTAGGGCATGCATCTTGTTAGATGTCATCTACTCTCATGTCCTGGTGACAGGTATGTGATTTGGTTTTGTGCAGTGATACATAAGTCATCTGGAGGTGTGCGGGAGGCAGACAGGGTAGGAGATGAATAAATGGCATATGAAAAGATAGCACTCGGGCTCCCACCTACTTCCTTCCTGCTTAAAATGCTCTTCTGCAAGGATAATAATGCTTGCAGCTTGGGCAGCCATTTGTGGCCATGAGGAGACATGTGACCAGTATGGTGCCACCAGGAAGGTAGCTGTGTGGAAAGAGAAAAAGCCTGGCACCTGGGACTGAGACCTTGATAATTAAAAGAGGCTCTGAACCAACTCTGGACCAACTTCAGAATGTCTGTCAAATAAACAATAAGCAACTTTATGGTTTAGACCCCTGTTAGCTGTTAGCCAATGACTATATACACTTATGGCCAACAGCTATATAACCTGATAGAGAAATATCTTTCTATTATTTGTCTCAGAGGAACAAATAAGAAATATATTTAGATAATTTAAATAACTGACTTCTCCCACTCAGCCAAGCTTAAAACCTTTATTGACTCCTATATTTGTAATATTCTTCCTAATTCCAGTTAGTAAATGTCTAGTTTGGTCCTAGACGTGTTTTCTAACATTAGCATGAATCATAATCATCTTTTTAAACAGATGGCTGGGCTTCACCTCTAGAGTCTCTGATCCAGTAGGTTTTAGGGAGAGCCGAAGAGTCTGCATTTTTAACAAATTCTCAGGTGATGCTGATGCCGCTGATCTGGGGACCCACACGTGGACATGCACTGCCTAGCCTATAGGCAGTCACCCTCTAAGTCAGCCACATCCCCAGTTCCCTCTACTCACACCTACACCACAGATAGTTTAGTCTGAGTTTCATTTTCTGACCACAGGATTCCTCTCCATACTCACCAGTACATTGTTTTAGGTCTCCTTAATGCCATCCGGACTGGTCCGCCATAACCCTGTGAGTCTTAGGTTTGTGCCCTGCCTGCTTTTGCTTTTACTTATACCATTTGCCCTGCCGGAATGTCCCCAAACCTTATCTCATTGAAGCCTCTTTAGGTCACACATAGTGGGTGGCCTTCCCTCTCTTGACCAAATCCTTATTTCTTTCTATCTCAGAAGAAAACTGTGGGACTCCAACATCCAGAAATAGGTAAAGGGGCTTTTTCCTGCCTCTACTCCCTACCAGGTACAAGTGGGGTTAGTGTCCTACATAACTGTCATTTGCTCCTTTGCTGGCCTTAACATAAACATCTTTAACTCTAAAATTGCCTTGGCCCAGAGCTGAATGCTCACACATTCTGCAGAGGACACAGAAAGGTTACTCAAGCTTATAGCTGAGCTACTGGAAGCAAAACTAGTAACCCTCCCAAGAGTAAGCAGCTGCTCCGTCCTTCACATTAATTTCTTCTGGGCAGAAATTATGAGCCCACAGAGACATCCAACCACAACTTTCTCACTTCACTGGCACAAAAAAGAATGATTTCTATACAAAGGGTCCATAAGCAGGGTTTTTGGAGAATGCATACAGTCTCCTCCCTTCTCACAGGTATGCTGCCTCTCCCTGGGACAGTGGCCACAAACTGGAGTTTGGATTAGATCAGAATGCTCTCTATCTTTATATTCTAAAACCAAAATTAAAAAAATATATTGGATGTAGAATATAACTAATCATCTATAAAATGTCCTAGGTCAGTGTTTTTCCAACTTTGTTGATTAGGACTCACAGTTAAAAACATATTTTACATTATAGTCTAGTATGTGCATTTGACGGACTGTATGTGCATCCATGGACAAGATCTTTTAGGGACTTGTTTTATAAAATTCCCAACCTGCACCCATCCTTTTTTTTTTTTTTTTTACCTAAGATGGCAGAATTTCAAAATTCCTTCCATATTGGAACCTTAAATAGGATGCCCTCAAATGGACTGATTTAAAATGTTTTTATGTTTATTTATTTTTTAAGAGAGAAACAGAGAGAGTGAGTGGAGGAGGGGCAGAGAGAAAGAGGAAGAGAGAGAATCCCAAGCAGGCTCTACACTGTCAGCATGGAGGGGCTTGAATTCACAAACCATGAGATCATGACCTGAGCTGAAACCAAGAGTCAGATGCTTAACTGATTGAGCCACTGAAACGCCCCTGGGCTGATTTTAATCCGTAGAGAGTTAATGTGTGTTGCTGCTTATTGAAACATAGTTCAGTTGGAGGCCCAATTTACTCCCTATACTTTCCATTTGCCTCCTTCCTAAGCCACCAGGAGAGAACCCTCAGGTGGTGTCATTTGGTTCACGTGTGCCTACCCTGTTGAAGAACTGGGTTTTCATTCTTGAAGAAACTCATGAAACTGCATGCTTCTTATAAGTTCACATACTAATTTGTGCCAAAATGCCCTTCGTGCAACTTAGCCAAGTAATTATGAAGACTGTTTTGAGTATTTCATGAAGCCTATGAAGTTGGAACAGGTAAGTCATGGGTGTGAAAGCTTTAATTTATCTACCTCACTTATTTTTATTTTTGTAGCCATCATTTCTGTTTTCCTATTTCATGACCGCCAAAGTGTTCCGACGCCCTGTCTTCAACCTGAGTTGATGTATGGTGGGAGTGATTGGACATTTAAGATACCTTTATGGTTCTTTGTTTTAAACTTCCCCCTTTTCATATATGTAATGTGAAGCAAATGAGGACAGATTGCTCTAATGGTTTAACAGGAGAAAGAAAGATCTTAATTTATCAGTGGAGAAGTCTCCTTCAGTGTGGAAAAGCAGATAAAGACTGTTATCAAAAGTTTGTCTGTGTTATTGCACTTGACTTTAGGATCCAAAAAAAATTTTTTTTGCCATGTTGTGCCTTTCCTCCTGGAATTGTAAGTTGAATACAATACTAGCACCTGTTTACAGTGTGAAGTAGATACTGTCATATTGAATGTAGGATCTATGGAGAAACCCCTGTAGTTTTACCTGCTGACGCTGTCTTATTGGAGAATACATTTTGGATGTTTTGTTCCCTTCCCTCCTCTCCCCCCCAAAATGCTTTTGACCCTTGTCTTCTAAATTCTGATAATATTCACTATTATTTTTTTGAAGTATGAAAGAAAAGGAAAGTCAGCGAGTCTCCAAGGAAGTGGGGTTAGTACATGGGTGATATTACCTTGGTAGAATCCACCACCAGAACCCATCCTTCATCTTTGAGGATTAGAAGTATAGTTTGCAGACACCATTAGTGATCTTCACATGACTAAGAACAAGACTAATGATGGAACAAGAATGCCACTTTATAAATCTTAGATTCAAAATAGAACTACCAAGGATACCAGATGTCCACAGCTCCAACAGTGAATTCACTTCCTGTGCAAGCTAGATGGAGGCAAGATTACAATCAGAAGGTTTAGAGTCAGAACAAGGAAAAAGTATTTAGATGAGTTGAAAATCGATGGCCTTAGACTCTAACTTTCATCTCTGTAATAAAGCCATATACAGTATAGACTTGTTGAGATGGACAGGGTACCCTCTTCCTATATAATGCCAATTAGCATCTCTTGATTTATTTTTTCATCAGTGCTCATGCTAGGTCATGCAGTGTGGGAAGCAAGCACTGAGGATACAAAGCAGAATTCTACTCCCAGTTCTGAGCTGCGGAGGTTTCCCCAGCACAAAGCAAGACTCCTACACCAGCTGGGTGTCCTACAATTCAGCTCAATTCTGACACTATCTACCTGGAGATACATCAGATCCCACAGGGTAAGAGCTCATTGTTACAAGATTGCCCCCTTCCTGCCACCACTCCACTTCAGATACCAATCAAATTGTCACCTGTGCTTCTGACCAACCAGCTTACAGATCAGAGGTCACAACAACCCTCTCCCTGGGTTCACTTAATTTGCTAGAGGGGCTCACAGAATTCTGAGGATCATTTTACCTACCAGATTACCAGTTTAGTACAAAAGGATATAACTCAGGAGCCAGATGGGAAAAGTGCATAGGGCAGGGCATGGGGAAAGGGCACAAAGCTTCTGCACTCTCTCCAGTGCACCACTTAGCCCAAATCTCCACATGTTTGCCAATCCATGAGCTCTCTGAACCACACCACGTTGGGATTTTATGGAAGTTTTACGGCATAAGAATGAGTGATTAAATCACTGGCCATTGGTGATTGATTCAACCTCTAGCTCCTCTCCCCTCCCTGGAAACCAGGGGTAAGACTTAAAATTTGGTTCCCTGGCAACCAGGCCCCCTCTCTTAACGTGGGCCAAAAGTTGCTTCATTTGCATAACAAAAGTTATCTTAGCCCTCTCATCCCTCAGGAAATTTCAAGGGTTTTAATAGCTCTATGTGCCAGAAAGACAAAGACCAAGTATATATTACTTATTACAAATCATAATGTCACAGAAGGACAAACAAGAGAAAAGAGCTCTTCTTCCTGCCTTTAAAGAACTTGCTTTCTACTAGAGAAGAGAAATAATACCAGTTAACCAATTAATATAAAAAACCAAGATGACCAGTTTGTGCTTATAAGCTATGAATCAAGTAGAGTGATGTATTGAAGCTACTTCAGATACGGGGGTCATGAAAGACCTCAGCGAAGCCTAAAGGATGAGTTTGTAGCCTTGATCAGTAACTCCCCTTACACCCACCCCCCACCCATCTCTGGAAAACACTATTTTACTCTCTGTTACTATGAGGTCAACTTTTCTTCTTTTTACAAAAAAGCCCACATGTAAGTGAGACTGTGTAATATTGGTCTTTGTGCCTGGCTTATTTCACTTAGCATAATGCTCTCCAGGCTCACCCATCTCATTGCAAATGGCAGGACTTCCTTTTTTTTTTTTTAAAGGCTGAATAATACTCTATCGTATATACATTCCACATACTCCTTCTTCATTTATTCACTAATGAACACTTAGGTTGTTTCCATATCTTGGTTACTGTGGATAATGCTGCAATGAACATATGAGTGCAGATCTCTTTGAGATACTGATTTTATTTCCTTTGGATATATACTCAGAAGTAGGACTGCTGGATCATATGGTAGATCTATTTTTAATTTTTGAGGAATCTCCGTATTGTTTTCCATAATGGCAGTACCAATTTACATTCCCACCAACAGCACACAAATGTTCTCTTTCCTCCATTCTATCTTGAGTCGATTTCAGTAAATTAAATTTTCCTTGAAATTGTTCACACATATGTGAAATATGCATACAGGATCATCCTGTAATTTATGCAAGGGACTACCTAAACACATTAGCGTTCAAGGTGTCAAGTCTCTTCTTTCTCTCTTGGGAGTTAGAGTTTTCAAATGTATGTGTAAAGAGCTATCAGAGAGAGGGTGAACAGAACACTGGCTGCCTCAAAAAACAGTCCCCGTGCATAATAAGCAATGGTTGCCCGGTTTCTGGTTGGCGTGGAGCCTGCTATGTCCAAACCAGGGCGTGTTGTGATTGTGTGGGAAGTTTGAACCCTCTACCTACCTGCTTCCTCAGAGTGGGGCTGCTCTGTTTCAGGAGATAAAGAATATCAATTATAAATTATGATTTACAGGACCTACTGCCATGCTGGCGAAAAATGCCCCCTCACGGGGGATCCATTGTCTAGTAGAATTGTAGTAACTGGTTTTGATTTATAACCCAAAACATCCTATGAAAAAGAAAAGTCTTAATGTGACTAAGTCTACCTGAGCCTGAACCAGGAGGTGCAACAGTAACTAAAACCTGCCAGAAGTAAGTGAAACCGAAACAGTCCTGGGAGCTTTTATCTCAGCCTGTCTAAAACCAGCCAGACTTACAGCTCAGACTATCAGTTGTTCATGCCCATGTGCTTAAATTACTTTCCAACAAACCCTAGTTCACTCATATGTACTTAAATATTTGTCTGTTTAATTATGTCATTTTGACTGGAACTTTAGACAGCATTTTTTGGTTGTTGGTGGTGCTATGATTCTTGAGCCACATAAATAATCAGCACCAGAGAGTTGCTCAGATCTCAACAAGGCAGCATTCAGTAAAACATCCCAACCTCCCTCTATTGCCAATACCTCTGATAATATATTTCTTGATGCAAGTAGAATGGAACATGAACTTTGTAAGTACGATTTCAACTTTGAGTCTACAACACTCAAATGACAGAGATTTCCTGTGAGATAAACGTACTCTTTTCCCACATTGTCTTACCTGTTCCCAGAAAATCAATAGAATTTATCTATGGAAAGGCAAATGATGAGTTGCTTTCTCCCCTCCTCTTGATCCATGCTACCCCATTTTTTTTTTTAATAAAAGCTTTTTAATGTTTATTCAGTTTTGAGAGACAGAGAAAGGCAGAGCACAAGTGGGGGAGGGGAAGGGAGAGAGAAGGAGACAGATAATCTGAAGCAGGCTCCAGGCTCTGAGCTGGCTATCAGCACAGAGCTTTAAGTGGGGCTTGAACTCATGAACTGCGAGATCATGACCTGTGCTGAAGTCGGACGCTTAACCAACTGAGCCACCCAGGCGCCCGGATGCCACCCTATTATTAATCCATTTTTCATCCTTTATTTGTTTAAACACAGAGTCAAGTTTATTCTTTTTTTTAAATGTTCATTTATTTTGAGAAAGAGAGAGCACAAGTGAGGGAGGGGTAGAGAGAGGGAGACAGAGGACCTGAAGTACGCTGATAGCGCAGAGCCCAATGCCGGACTCTAACTCACGAACCAACCCATGAGATGATGACCTGAGCCAAAGTTGGAGGCTTAACCGACTGAGCCACCCAGGTGCCCCATTTTTCATTCTTTAAATGTCTCAAGTTTAATTTTAAGAAACCAATAGTGTGACACTAATACTCTCAAAAAGACAGGAATACATTGGCTATCCTTGGATATCATACTTTTGAAAACTGATTTTTATTATGAGATATTTTGGAGTGGATTCATGGCCACTTATCACAATTGTTTTAAGTGTCTCAGATGGGACCATGGTCTCCCAGACATTCTGGCTCTCCAGGGCAGAGAAGTAAATACTCACGAAGTAATATACCCATGCTTTGGGTTCCGACCCTTTTGAAAAGAATGTTAAAATCAGCTCTTTACTTCCCCAGCAGTCTGGAAACGTTAGTGGTAAAGTTCTAATACATTTGGATCCTGAGACATCATTTTTTTTCAATTTATAAAACCCTATTAGGAATCCAACAGGTTTATTTTTAATCTGAATTGCTTAAAAATGAAGACATTTTCAGGTGACACTTAAAACTTCAGAGGAAATGTGTACTTGCAACAAATTATTCCCTTTTTGAAAACCTGCATTATATTTGGTGACTTTTAAAATGTGTGGCAATACTTCTGTATTTGTAAAAGAATTAATAAAGTGAATTAGATTTCATTTCTAGGTCACTCTATCTGGGATGGTTAGCAAGGTGGCCATTGTCTGGGATATGGAGCCCTTTTTACTGGTTCATAATCTCTATGGCAACCCCTGCTCTCCACAGCACCCAGAAGATGCTTTACTTGCCTCTCCTACACATGAAAGTAATACAGAAATAGCCCTTGAAACAGAGATGTGGGAGTAGCCTTAAATTATTCAAGCTCTTTATTACTAATGAATGTACTTTTGTGAGGCCTTAAAAAGGGTGCAACCTCAATGTCACCGTTTTACATGCAATTGCTGTGCCGTCAGAACAAGGCATCAACTCTCCCTAGGAATGCCACATCTGGAAATCTGTTATTACTCAGCTTTGCCATCTTCCAAAACTGATGAGTAACCTATACGGGCTGTGTGGCTAAACTGCTGCTTCAATAAAGTAAGAAAGGTAAGGAGCTGATGGGAAGGTGGATCAATTTCATCTCCAGCTGCACTGTTGATGCGACGGGAGGCTGAACCCTTCAGCATCTTCCTGGGGGATTTAGGAAGAGCTCAGGGGAGGAGTTCTATGCCCCAAAGAGTTCTAATCTGATTGCCCTTGGTATGCTTTTTCAAAACAAATCTTACTTGAATATATTTGGAACTTCCTTAGTTTGGGGCAGGTCAGGGATTATCACTATTGCTATGATTTTTAAATAACTTACATAATCAGTTTTTGTTTGTAAAGCTGTGTCATTAATTAACTCATTCATTAGAAGAGAAGGAAAGTGCTATTTAAATTTAATTGTCATGTAACTTTAAAAAACAGTTCTCAACTGCTTATGTTAAAAAATTGGGTTTTTTTCTTAGAACTGTATAAGCATAAGGTTTTTTACAGAATAATCCATTAATCCATTCTTTTGTGTAAGTTTATATATATGTATGTAGTCTAGACGATAGTTGCAACAAGAAGTAGCAGGTGGCTAGTGGACTACTGTTTTTAAAATAAAACATTAATTGAATTCTATGTGCACACACATTTATGCATATTTGCGATAAGGTATTCAAATAGATAGTATTTGTCAGAAATTTAATACATAGATTATTGAGCATAGTACCGTTAGAAGCTTAAGCATTGACAGCTTCAAATTTTGTCCTGAAAACTTCAATTTACATTTTCTTAAAGTGAGAATGTAGTCCACTCTAAAAATTATAATGCCTCCAAAGTTCTATGTATTCACCATATCAGTCTCAGGAACTTTCTCAATTTCTGAGGTACAGCTTCGAATCCCTACAGGTGTAGCCAGTATAAGAAGCCTCTACCCCTATATTCCTTATTTTTTTTCTCCAAGGAGATTACACAGGCTCTCTGACCACCTTCTACTCGCTCCACAGGGGAAATGGCTTTGCCTAGCTGTCTTTTTGTTCTCCCACCTTTACCCTTCCACTGCAAAATCTTTCGGCTTAAAATATGGGTTTATTTCCAGTTACAGGGACCCTCTTACCATCTGTCACTCTAAGAAATTCCTGAAATGGACCCAGATAAACAAGGTGAGTACTATTGTCAAGTTTCTGAGCACAGTTTGTAAACAAAAAAAAATCAGGCACAGACGCTGTATTTTCAGGCCTCTGAGTTGCAAAACAGTAGACATTTAGCATCTGGCTGAAAAAGAAACTAGTGGGTGATTGAAAATATTTCCTTTTTTTTTTTTTTCCTAAACAGAACTTCATAATGTATGGAAGAGAGTTTAGTCTATTGTCTCCAAAGCACCAAAAGTAATCTAACAAAAGACTTGTCCTCAATATAATTACACCTCAAATTGCTACTCAAGGGGCACCTAGATGGCTCAGTCAGTTGAGTGTCTGACTTCGGCCCAGGTCATGATCTCATGGTTTGTGAGTTTGAGCTATCAGCACAGAGCCTAGAGCCTGCTTTGGATTCTCTCTCTCTCTGCTTCTCCTCTGCTCACACTCTGTGTTTCTCTGAAAAATAAAGATTTTAAAAAAATTTATAAATTGCTATTCAAATATAGCTTAGCTTATTTTTGTGTATTTTCTTGTTTACTATTAAAATGACATCACTGTACATATTTTAATGTCAGGGGTAATTTCACAGTATTATGGGAGCCCAAAGATGGGGAAGAGATCTCACAGCTGTCACTGTATAAATATTTGATAAATGAGTATGGAGACATGAATTCCCCTTTCTACCAATATCTCTGAATGCCAAAGTAGGCCCAGGACTGGCTTGTGACATTTTTATTGCTGAATTGAGTTTCAGCCCTATTCGGCTATCTGAAATCTAGCTTGTTAACTTCACTTGCTTTATATAAAATTCTGTAATATCTCAAGTGATTTATCTGAAACAACATATGGATGATTCAAATCATCTTTTGGTTTTCCCAAATTTAAGCCCTCACTCATTGTAAAAAGCTTCATAAAAGTGGTAGATAATCCATTGAAATCCAACGTTCACTCCCTAGAGGAGTGCCTCCCCAGTTAATCGTGAGCCAGAATCACCTGGGGCCTTTGTTAAAATGCCAAGTTCCACCCCCAGCTTGTGACTCAGTAGGTCTAGGCTGGGGTCTGAGAACATGCATTTCTAACAGGCTCGCAGGTGGAAGCTGCTCACTGGAAACATACTTTGAGGACCACCGACCAAAAATCCCTCTTTCTGGATCATCACACTATCGATGAGGGACCGCTGAAAGATAGTTTATTGCACTCTCAGTATCAGTGGACATACTGATAGGCTGACATGTATTGATCTGGCTAAGCAAAAATAAGAATCGTTTAAAGCAAAATGTGTTTCCCAAATTGCTTCCATGAGCAGGACCACACGTAGCTTGTCTTATTATTTCTCTAAGCATCTAAAACTACTCTCTTCATAGCTTTGAGCCTGACACATCAAGCGATTTCTTCCTTTCTCAAGTTTTCTCTCACCAGCAGGAAAGGAAAAAAAAAAGCCGTTAGGAAGCAGAGCTGGTAGTGAATCACCTGGGATACTCATTCATTTTCCACGTTGTGCTCTGTCACAGCTTGCAGTGCTATGCTGCATAACTGCATCAGATGACACTGCAAAACATAATCTGACAGGAGTGCATTGGGCCAGATGGTCCGGCAGCTACAGAATCGCTCTTGCACCCACGGCAGCATCTGGGAACCTGCACGGCCCCTAGTTTGCTGATGCGCGATATTCACTTGGTGCATCTGAGAGGAGCCAGGGCACAAAACCTGGCCGGTTTCCAGAAGGAAAGAAAATGTTGGGCATTACATTTTTGTAAACTCTTTTCGCACCATTATGGCTACTCTCCATTTGTTTTCCTTCTCCAGATGTGGGGCAGAGGTGTTTCTGACTACTCCATACTCCAACACTGGACTCATCTGGAAACTGGAAAACATTTTCAAAACACAGGGAAATATACATAACAAAAGATTTAGAGCAAATTGTAGCTTCTTTGATATCGCTTTGATATCGCCGCACTTGTTGCAAAAAGGTAGGGAGGGAAATGTGGAGAGTTCTTAGGACTGCTTGTCTAATGACATTTTTAGACACATTCAGCTGAGGTAAGTGGCTTCCACTCATGATCATGTATCCATCACTGAATTAGTGTATGTTCCAGGAGAGGCTTTTGGTGTGCTCTAACCCCCAAAGGGTGGATCTGACCTGGTTCAGCATCATAAGCCCCTCAGTGGCTTAGCATAGTGCCTGGCATGCCATATCCGTATGTGTAACAGCTAGAACTTTGCCCCCACAACACTCCAGGGCAAGAAACATTGTTTTCTAAACCAAAACCAAGTCCTTGTAGCTTGGGATGAAATTCAGATTCAGTTAAGTTTGGGAAGGAGCCATGCCTTAAAGACAGACAAAAACTTTTAAGGTTCTTATGCTGAACATCTGATCTGAAGTATTCAGAACTTCCTATACAGGCATTAGCCTCTCCCCGCCCCGCCCCCTGCAAAAAGACAGCCATAGCTAGAACAACACTGAAATCAAGATTGATTTTCAAGGCAAGGCAGAGTCCAGAATGTGTGTATGGGTCAAGGAGGAGCTAGGACAGAGGATGCAGTAGAGGGTTCAGGAAGTGAGGGATCCCCGTGGTATCTGATGTAATAAAGTCCCTCTCCAATGAACTTGTTCCTCTGGCCACCCAGCACCCATTCGGCTTTCTTCTGGAACTAGGCACCTTTTCTGCTTTAGAAGAACAACTTGCTTTTGATCTTGGTCCATGAAATTCTATTGGCATTGATTCGAACTCTCCCATTTCCATGGGTGACTTCAGTTCTTTGATGGGCCTTTCATACAAAGGCCTGAGTGGGCTGACTTCCGGGTGGCCCCTTAAACACGAAAAAGCTGTTAAATCTTCCAAAGGAGTAAAATGAGGTTAGATCTTGGGACACACACCGGAACGTGCATGGAGCCATTGCCTTTTCATCCTTTAAATTCTCCCACTTCTGCAAGAATAGAAAAGAATTTAATATTGCCATAAATTATCCTGCCACATATGTTTGAATCAATGAAATCCACAGAGCAGCTCCGTGTTTTGTTTTGCTTTGGGGCCTGCTTAGCTGGGGCCAACAAGCTGCCTGTTTCTAGTCACAATCATGTCTCCAGCACACACACCTATCTATCTATCTGATGAAAAACACGAAGATAAAAATGTAAACTAATTTCTCCCAAAGAAAAAGGAATTAGTCATGGTTCCAGAGCTTTCTCTTCTCCACCACACTGTGAAATGGGTGTATAAACTCTCGGTGCCTGGTAAGGGCTCAGCCATGTTAGCCATTGTTGCAGCGGTGTTAGTGTGGTATCTCTCAGAAGAAGATATATTAATAATTCTTCTCTGATTATAAAAAGAATATATGCTCTTTATAACCAAATTGAGGTGATATCAACAAGCAGAAAGAAAGTAACGATAAATACTAAGAATTCAAGAAACCAGAGATATCCTCTATGAACAATTTGGCAAATGCTCCTAGAAATTAAATTAAGCTTCATGTGCCTGTTTTGTTAATTGCTGTATTTCAGAGGCCTGGAATCATGCGGGGGCCATACAGTAAGAGCTCAATAAATATTTGCTGAACAAATGAATGGATGGAGAGTTTTGTGTTGTTTTCATTTATAAATATATGTGTGTACATCCAACTACAATATATTAACAAGGCTGAGTTTATATTCTACACAGAGTTTTTTTTATCCTATTTGTTTCACAAGGCCTTAGGGTTCCCTGTAAGGTCACTTGCAGCCTAAGTCACTTTTTTTTGTTGTTCTCAGGTAGTAAAGAGAGCTCTAGACTTTCATTTCTCACCTGCAAAATAATATAGAGCTGCATGATCTCTCAGATCCCCTTCTTGGATGTGGGGTTTATCTAAAGAGATGGTCCTTTTATTCATGATGTTTCCTCTTTTCTTTACAGACGCTCTTAACAGTATTGAGAATTCCATTTACAGAACAGCCTTCAAATTACGATCAGTGCAAACTCTATGCCAGTGTAAGTACAGGCTCTCTTTAAAAACTTGAAATCATTGGATCCTGACATGTGATGTAAAATCCAAAGGGCAAACAAGAACTCCCCATGTGAGTGACTGCTAGATCCAGAAGGTTGGATCTGTGCATTCACCGCATCAGTAACAGAGAAGACGGAGGGGGGAGGGACACGCCCTTTGTGTTTTACCCACATGCAGCTTCACCCACACGAGAAGATAATTCATGGATGAGGATTTTAACTTGGTTTCCAGACATTTGTTTGTTTCCTTTTCAGGATGACAATAGTGACACAAAATAAAATTACAAAGTAAGTTAGTTTAGAATCTTCACTTGTAGATTTAAGCGTGTAAATTTTAAATTCCTTCTGCCACATAAGATTTGCATTTTGAAATTGTACCTCTTTCTCTGAACGTGCAGAAGTACATTTGGATGAATAATCCTTGGGCCACAAATGTTAAAACTATCTCAAGAGTTCTTGCGAACTGCTTTTTTTTTTTGCATTAAATTTGTATCTGCTTAAATGCTATGATTTTCTTCTCCTATCCTGTCATCACAGGCAAACTAAGGTAAAGTACGGTGAAGAGGTTTAATTAGTAAAAATTCTCCAAAATGAAATAAACTGGGCTCTAACCATGAATAATGATAGGGATTCAACATCTCTAATAAGTTCTATATTGCATTATAAAATCCCTTCATGTAAAATGATTTAAGACATTTATCATTTTAGAACTAAAAGAAGTTGCGTTACACCTATGACATTTCTCCTGAAGGCTGAAATATTTTTAGGGGTGCCTGAGTGACTCAGTCAGTTAAAGGCCACTTCGATTCAGGTCATGATCTCACAGTTTGTGAGTTCAAGCCCTGTGTTGGGCTCTGTGCTGACAGCTCAGAGCCTGGAGCCTGTTTCAGATTCTGTCTCCCTCTCTCTCTGTCCTTCCCATGCTCATGCTCTGTCTTCCTTTGTCTCTCAAAAATAAATAAATGTTTTTTAAAATTTTAATAAATAAAAAAGAAAAATTTTTTATAGTTTGCCTTCTGCCTTGTAAGTTCTACAGATCAGTGGTTTTCAAATCACGCTTCACAAAGTGCAATGAGTGCTATTGAATAGGGCAGGAAAGGAAGTGGGGAAAGGGAAGTACAGGCAAGTAAGGGGAACCTAAAAGATCATCTGTCTCTTCAACCAGTACAACTCGTTTTCTCTGTTTTCTCTACTACATTCTATAAAGGGGTCCTTCGAAGAGGGATTCTCGGCTTTTTAAAAAGATTTTTTTTTAACCTGGCAAGGCAGACAAACTCACTTATAAGTATTTTACTATTCCAGGGATCAACAAAAGGCAAAATATGCTCACTAAAAGTTTACACTCAATTATGCGATTTTCCTGGGGAATTTCTCCATTTAAGAAAGTTAGCAGCAAATGTCTGTGTCAGCCCCCATCATTAATGCCCGAGTATGCGCAAACAGCACAATTTGAACTTTTTATTACCCCTGGCATTAGAACCTGAATATAAATAATACTACTGGGTATATTAACAATACACAAAACCAGTATTTCAAAGTTCTGCCTAGAAACGATATCCAAACAATAATCTGAAAACAGAAAAAGTCCCAAAGCCGGAGATAAAGCACACAGTGAGCGCCCGACGTCAGCATCCCAGAGCGCCGCGCATGAATCTTGTGCAGGGAGGCGCGCTGTCCACCGTTATCTGCTCTG
Organism: Hyaena hyaena; assembly: GCF_003009895.1. Classification (NCBI taxonomy): domain Eukaryota; kingdom Metazoa; phylum Chordata; class Mammalia; order Carnivora; family Hyaenidae; genus Hyaena; species Hyaena hyaena. The sequence continues at coordinate 751,156 of NW_024081330.1, forward strand.
CTGTAATACAGACCTCGTGGCAGAGACAGGAACGCCCTGTGTGCCGCGTGCCAGGCCAAGGGGACGAGTTTTGCGATTGAGTAACGATAAAACGGTTTTCGTTCTCCCCCTCCTGCAGCCAGGGTTTTATTAAAGTCACATCCTGAAACCTATGCCTCACTTCTGCAGACTCCCTCTGTGAAAGCAGTATCTGAGAACAAATAAAAAATTTTATTATACTTGCTAGATTTCTTATCTGTGAGGCTGATTTACGAAGTAGAGAAATGCGCAGGGTTTTATCATTTCACACACTGAAGCATTTTCAATGCCAGCAGCTCGTGATGCCACTGACATCCTCATCTCTCAGATGATACAATGGGTGTTTATTAATTTTGTCTGTTATCCTCTGTCTGCAAGAACCATAGGGTTAGCTCTGTTTCATTCTTCGTTGTATTCATTGCCTTGTAAAAATTTTAGAAGGTGGTAAAAAAAAAAAAACCATAAGAAATAAGACATTATTTTTTTGTAAGCAACTTTGGCTTTATTAAGTGCCTTCCCTGGATAATAATACCGATGGAAGTGAAATCAGCAGAAAGAAATATTATTGAGGCAAGGAGGGGACTTGAAGAGTCTCATAATTCAGCAACTGCTCTTTTATAAAGATCACTGGGTTTCTTAACTTAGGCAATTGCATTTTAACACAATATTCCTTCTGCAGCAAAGCTGCATACAGGGAAAACTACATTTGAACACAAAGGGTATAAAAAGGATGTCGCCACTTTTCAGAACAGTGCTCAACTTCCTTGGAAGGCTGTTTTTCACATTTCTCACTTTTTCCCCTTTCAACGTCATTCTATAAAGCAACATCCTAGAGGTTATACTGGCAATAATCTCATAACAATGATGTACTAATAGATATGCTTTTCCAAAATCAAATCTATCAGAATAATAGGGCCTGAATTCTACACAAGAGATATGCATCCAAATAGTGATCGTACCTAATTCCTTTTAAAGAAAATAGCTGCCATTAAAAAAAAGTCTTATTAAACACTAGATGACATTTGCTTTATTTGAAGCCTTCATATGAAGGTTTTGTTCCCATTGGAAAATAAGACAACTTTTCATTTGCTCCCTACAGTGGACTTGATGGACAGCTCTGTGATTCAGCATGTCCTCCTACGTCACAGAGCCTGGGAAGCAAGAGAGAGGCCCATGTCTGTGCAACAGCTCTTTCAGGCTCTTCAGGAGCTATTTCAGAGAGTCGGGATGGAAAAACCAGGCCAGGTGCATCCCAGAGCTTCAGAACTCACTCTGAGCCTTCTCACGGCTATGTATGACAGGTGAGCATGTGAAGGTTGTACTGTGACCTCAAGGGCAGTGCTTAGTCACCACTGGTCATTGACCATTTGGTGTTATCTAAGGTTTGCATAAGGTTTGACACAGAAGAAGGCTTCTTTGTTTTCCATGAATGTATTATTCATTCTGGAGAGGACCTGAGAAGCACGTTTATCAGCTTCACTAATATGAGAAACCCAAGGATAGCAAAAGGGAAAAACAATCCACATTACTTTTGCCTACACAAACTCATTTCCACTCTAGATGCCTGCACACCTTTTGCTGAGGTGATTACATGCCCATACATAGGAAAAATCACACCTTTCTCTTGAGTTCCTGGTAGCTTATTTGTTTGCTCATTTTCTTGTAAGCAATGATCAGTTTTTGTTTTGTTTTGTTTCTCAGGTGCAGCAAGGTTGAATAACCTGTGTGTGGGTGGCTAACCTATTGTTGTGGTCTGTTTGGGCTGCTACAGAAACACACTGTAGACCGGTGGCTTCAACAACAAACATTTATTTCTCACAGCTCTGGAGGCCGGGAAGTCCAAGGTCAAAGTGCCAGCCAGTTCAGTGTTTAGTGAGGACTAGCTTCCTAACTCACAGAGAACTACCTTCTCACTGTGTCCTCATGGGGTGAAAGGGGTGAAGGAGTTCTCTTTTCTAAGAGCACTAATCCAGTTCACGAGGGCTCCACCCTCTTGACCTAATCACCCCAAAGTCCCACCTCCAAATTTCGTCACTTTGGAGGTGAGGATTTTGATATACGGATTTGGGGGGGCGGATCCAAACATTCTGTGCATTGTGCCTGTAAGCCAGTTTAGACCGTGTCAAAGGCTTTATTATCTATACCATAGAATACACGGTGGTGTGTGTCTGTGTGTATGTCTACATTTGTGTCTAGGTATGTGTGTGTTTCCCTGGCTCTGGGGTCCACCATTCTTCTGTCCCATTTCATTCTGTTTACCTTATTTGGTCTTGACCTCATCCTCTAAGATAGACTTCTAAAAATCCATAGTAAATATAGTAAATGTAAAACATTTGGAAAGTGCAGAAAAGAGTAAAGAAGAAGAAAAGTCACCCCAAATCCTGCCTTCTGTGTCAACCACAGTTTACCCATCTGGCAAAGGGTTAAACAAAAGGAAACAGTGCTTCCTTTTCCAGTTTATTCTTTATTTTGTTATTGCATGAATAATATATCAATATGTTTTCAAGCTATTTTTTCATTATTTCATTATTTCAGATTCCTTAAACGTTAAGCTCTCGACTGTCATTTCTAGTATCAACGCCTGCCTCTAGCAATCCTCCTGCCTTTGAGCCAGTGAGCCAAGGACGATTCGGCTCCAAGTGAGAGCCCATGAACTTGTGGATTTCGTATACAAATGCTTGCTCCTTTTCTCTTCCTCTTATGCTTCTTTCTTTGGTTTCCAGACATGTGTGTCCTAAGGATGTGACACTGCTTACTCCCTCAGGACATGGCGTATCCCTGTTTCCCTGGTGCCTCATACGGTGCTTACCACAGAGGAGGCACCCAGTAAATATTTGTTGGGCACATGAATGAATGTATGAATGAATGAGTGAATGACTAAGGAAATATTTTAATCCCATTTTTATTCTGTCAAAAAATAGATATAAGAAAACAGACCATGAAAAATGTGAACTTGGAACACAATGTCAGAAGTGTCCATTAACCGTGATAGTTTTTATAACCCACGTCACCCAGAATCACCCTGCCTTTCCCATCCTTGTCTCTGTGTTTTGTTGCTCTGCAGCACAGGAACAGGGCTGCTTAGGCTTGCACCTGCGGCTGCTGCCCTGATCGCTCTCTCTGGGGACAGCCCTCTTATAAAATACAGAGGTAATCAACATTTGAGTTTGAGTGTGTCGAGTGCAGTGACCTCCAAATCTCCAACTCACTGTCTCCTTCACTCATTCCCATTCCCTGCCACATGGCTCTTGTTTGATATGCATTGAGCATGGTGGAAGTTTTCAAGATGTCCATCTATGCTTTCTCAGTATTCATAACTTTGTTTTCCTTGATCCTTATTTGTGTGGGGATTATCCAGACATAAGTAGTTATTATTCCTTTAAAGACTGGGACTCTCCTCACATTGCCATTTACCAACTTCATGGTCTTCATTGCTGATGTGCTGAATTATCAAGAGGTTGAAATGTGAATTACTTTTCACTAGCCATCATATTACCTAGTTTGGGAAGCCTTCAAAACAGCAAGCAGATAATCAAGAAATATAACATTCCCTTCCATTTCCCTTCGTACTCACAAATAAATTGTTTAGAATTCAAGGCACATATTCTTCAAAGACGTATTGCAAGTATTCAATTTAAAGATTTCTTTTTTCCCCTTGTATGTCTAGCTCTTTTTCAGCTCTATGCAGAAAATAACAAGGGAGGTTATGATTCTGGGACACGCATGACTCGAAGGGTTTTGAGAAACCTACTAATAGATCTACAACAGGTAAATCTCCAATACTTAAGAATTCTAAATCTGTTCCAGTTATATTAGCCACCTTTGTTATTAAAGAATCTAATTTTCTACTGTGTCAATTCTATCTTAATATAGTTCTCCATGCAATCCCTCTCCTCTGAGAGATTTATCTGAGCACAGGCCTGATCTTTTACAATCACTTCTTAACCGATTCCCCAACTCAAACTTCTCCTCCATCCAACTCTGCCTCCACCCTGCTGTCAGTGACTTTTCCAAAATACACATGTCATCCTCAGGCCTAAAATTTCTCATTGGCCATCCGTGTGTCTATAGAACAAAGCCTAACAAAGCCTAAATTCCTTAGCATCATATGAAAAGCTTTCCTGGGGTGCCTGGGTGGCTCAGTTGGTTGAGTGCCTGACTTTGATTTTGGCTCTTGATGTCAGGTTCCTTGCTGAGTGTGGAGTCTGCTTGAGATTCTCTCTCTCTCTTTCTCTCTCCTTCTGCCCCTCTTCTCTCTCTCTCTCTCATAAAATAAAATAAATAAAATAAAATAAAATAAAATAAAATAAAATAGAAAAGCTTTCATGATTTGGCCCAATACTTCTCTTTACAAAAAGAGGTAAAATCATGATTTTTATAGGAATACAAAATAATCATGTGTCCAAAAGTGTATTTACCTCGTTAATTAAAATAAGACAGCAGTAAGGTGTTATAAGTAGTTAAAAGAAATAGCCAAAGGACAGACAAACTGATAGATAAGGAATATTAAAATGAATTTGCAGGTGGATGCAAGACTGGCTTTTGGGGGAAGACGGAGAGGTCGGTCTTGCACCAGGATGGAATTTATTTGCATGTCTGTACATGAGAATTATTTGTCTTTCAATCAGTTCTCTCCTACAAGTTAACTTGAACTTTCCACAGAGTTGTAAAATAACCCAGTCAAATGGTGTGTAATGATGTGTGGCTCTATAAGGTGGGGAATCTCCATTGAAAAGGTATCCAGTGGTCTCTTTTGCTTGTTCCAGAGTGTTTCATCTTTTTTTACATTTTGTGCACCGATTTCACTCCTTTGCCACAAAATCGTTGCTCTGCCCAGCACGTGCCTAGTTCTCCACGCCTGCCTCGCACTGACCCATCTCTCTGCAGCAGCGCTGCGTCTCCTTTCCCTTGGCAAACACCGTTCATCTCTCAAGTCATTCAGATTATCAGTCACCTCCTCACTAAAAGCTCTTTAACTCCCTGTGCATAACTTTGTTGTCACATTTTTGTTGCAATTATTGCCAGATATGGGCCTTCCACACTAGGCTGCTTCTCCAGGGAAAGGATGATATTGCATTCGTGTTCACATCTCCAGTGGATTAAAAAGTGCCTCGTCGTAAGGCCTTCGACAAATGCTTAATGAAAGTATAAATGAAATGCAATGCTGAATACTCAGATAGTTAAGATTTCCATCATTTCCTCGGCTTTAAGAATGTACAAATGTAATATTGTTTTTATCCTTGCTAGGAAAGGGAATTTAACCTCCCTAAAGAAAGTACATTACTTAAATGTTAAAAATGATACTAAATGATGTATCTGAGCAAGAACTTCTACAAATGGATTAAGCAGACTCCAGATTGTCTTGTGTGCAAGCAGTTGGTGTCCCAGTGTACCTTTTACCCATTTCAAGAATGGCTCTGCTTTTCTTCCGGCCCCTGTAAAATCCTCACACTAGGCTCTTTGCACTATGAAGCCCTAATAGCTTTCCATCATTTTTCTCTTGGGTCTAGGCTGTAAGGGAGGAAAAAAATAACCTTTCCTTCTACCCATTTTAAGGTTCTCTGGCTGGGGCCCTGTACATGAGACTGACAAAAGACGGATTAAGAAGAAGAGAACAAACAGAAATGTATTAACATGTATATGGTACATACACATGGGAGTACCCAGTGCTGAGTAACTCGAAGGGATGACTAGAATTCAGGCTTACGAATCTTAAGCTAAACAAAGGGAAAGGGTTCTGGGCTTCCTAGTGGAGAAGGAAAGTTCTGATAAGGTGACCAGGAAAAGCTTGGTGAACAAAGGTTGTCTAGTAAAGGTTGTTGTGTGGATTTAAAGTCGGTACCTTCTCTGTTGATCAGAGTTGTTAAGAGTTCTCCTCTTTCTGGTAGGGACAGGGAGGCAGCTTTGGCAGATGACAATTTCCTTTATAAATGTACATTTTCTTTACAAAAGGAAAACTTGTGCCCTGCTTTTAGAGCTTTTCCTTCATCTGCTGGTTTTCAATGGACTTTAGCTCAGAATAATCCATACACCAAAGAGGTCCATTTTGGGGTGCCATACTCTGGTACCCTTCAGGACCAAGAATTCTGGGGATGGTCATGAAGGGGATGGGTAAAGAGGAAGATTATCAGAAGTCTAGGACAAGGAGTATGGTTTAGGAAAATCTATCCAAAATTACCTGTGCTTTGATTTGGTCTTAATATCTTAGGTTCATACTGATCATAATAATGTTTAATTTATTCTGGAAATTCCAAATAATATTCAACAGGTTTATATTTTTTTAAATGGAGTATGATTTCTTTAAAAACATAGAAGGTTAAACTTCAGGCATAGCTATTGGTGATGGTGGCACAGGGATCCCACTGAGCCCTAGGCATATCCGCCATAGCAGAGGCGCCCACCCCAACAATCCTCGCATCTCAGGACTCAAGCTAACGGGGAACCAGGGAAACTGGAAGAGTCTGTCCATCCATTTATGCAGTCAGACTTGTAAGACCAGAGAGGGCTTAGGTGGATGTCACAAAAGTAGGTGGACCGAGGGGCATTTTCCTTCTCCTGTAGAAATCCTTGTAGCTAGCCCCGGGGTAGCACCCCATCCAACAAGCCCTAAAACTCTGCCCTTCTTCCCTGCTCCACTAAGGTCAATGAGCTGCTGAAATGGCAGCGCTCAGCCTGTCACCCGTGCATTAGCACGCTCCTGAGAAAACTCTTAGGAAGGTGGAAATTTGCATAGGAAATTATCATCCTATTGACTTCCATTAAGAACTCCGAGATGGATTCCCATAGAAAATTCCAGGCCCCATCCTGTGATTCAAACCCCTCCCCTAAGAATCCTAATTATCATTTCAAGTGGCATTCTGCCTGTGCAATCTTCCATAGCACACCTGCAAGACATTAGTCAAATGGACAATTAATCCACAAAATTTTCATGCACACACTTAGAGCCAAGAATGGAGGTTAAAACCTCCTACAGAAGTGAGTTTTCTTTTGACCAACGGCAGAATCACAGAGCTGGCAAGTCAACCCCATCTGATCTCCTTCCCTTGTTTTACATGGGGTTAACCCCCTTTCCCAGCACTCAAGAACACCCTCCAACTAATTTTCCAGTTAGTTCATGAGCACTCACAGGCCAAAGGATGGGTAATGAGTCAGTTTTTCAGACAAAGGCCAAATGAGGTAGGGAGTAGTTACTTATGTTCAGCTAGTGACGGGGTTATTATCAATGTAAAGTGCAGCCATCTTGTCACTGTTACGAAAATGTTTGTTGACTCCTGCCTGGCTAATTGTCAGCAAAGTGGTTCTAAGTGCCACTTTACTGATTAGAAGACTGTTTATTCGAGTTGATGGACTCAGCAGGGGGGTCTTTGAAATTACTTTTGAGCTTGCAGGCGATGCCTCCTGACAGCCAGTGCTGTACAAGACATCAGACATGAAATTAGGACTTGTGACCAAATGGGCATAAGTGGAGGTGACAGGTACACGTATTTGTGCAGATAGATAATGTCAGAACCAAGTCCCTGGCCAGTCACAAGGGGTTCTTAGTGCCTTAGTTAAACGCCTTTGGTGATCATGATTGAAAGGTGGAAACCATTGAGTGAGGCAGTGCAGATGGGGCCCTTGGAACGCTTTCAGCAGAAGCCAGAAGGACCAAGCTTTGTGAGCACCCTCAACAGAATAAGGAGTCTTATAGGGAGATCTCAGTTCTGCAACTAAATCACTTATTTTTACCCTGAGCAAAACAGTCAATCTCAGTCGCCCCTTGCTTTCAACAAGGATGATGATTACTGCCCTACCCCAGACACTGGTGCTTGTTAAAATGATATGAAAGTGTTTGAAAGGTTTTCCTTAAAACTGCTCCGAAGACTAATACAGTGTCATTGTTGTATGTAATTCACAGGTAAATGAGGACAAAGAAAGGTGAAAATAATTCGACTGGGATCGTAGGAAGTGAAACAATGGCAGCTGTCCCTGGATTGCCCCAATTGCTAGACTGTCTTCTCACTCCCTCCTTCCTCTCAGCCCCACTTCTCCCCACCTGTCCATTCATTGTCCTCATTCAGACATTACAAAAAACCCACAAATTTCTTGTCTGCTTGGGCTGGGACAGTTGATCCAGTCTCAGACACCAATACTTGTGACTCCATGGCTGTAAGCACCACTCTTCAGGTGTGCTGATTCCAGCGGTCCTAGATTTCTCTGTTTTCTCACAACTGACATCTTGCCTCTTGTAGATCCCAGCTGTCGTGGGGGAGAGTCGTGCTCTGTGCTCTGTGGAAAGTGCCACCCGCAGCTATTTCCAAGGGGTGAGTAGCACACAAATGTTCCTGGGAGTTGGGGGCAACACGTTTGCTGCTCAGTTCAAATTACAGAACTGTTACTCCACACAGCATCCCAGACAACCTAAGATATAACCTTGCCTCGGGGATGGGGGGAGGGGGGGGCTCAGGTTGGTTAAGCTTCTGACTCTTGATCTCAGCTCAGGTCCTGATCTCATGGTTTGGGAGATTAACCCCCGCATCAGGCTCTGTGCTGACAGTGAGGAACCTGCTTGGGATTCTCTCTCTCCTCTGTCTCTCAAAATAAATAAAATAAACATTAAAAAAAAGATATAAACTTGCCTCTGACTTTTCATGTGATAAATTTCTTTGGCAGAGCTGATCAGAAACAGCTAGAAAAGAAAATGAAAATTCATTTGCATCTATACTAGAGACCAAAGTCACGCTGGAAACACATCTAAGTGAGCCATTGTTTTTCAGGTGTTGAGCCCAACAATCAAAGAAGAAAAATTCCTCTCTTGGTTACAGTCTGAGCCTCCCATCCTCCTGTGGCTCCCAACGTGCTATCGGCTATCTGCCACTGAAATGGTCACTCACCCTGTTCGGTGTAGAATCTGCAGGAACTTCCCAATCACTGGACTGAGGTATTCATCGGTATTTTGCAGACAGTTCTTCTCCAAATGGGTCTGGGGGTGGAGCTGTGTCTCTCCAGATTCTTGTTGAAGTCCTCACACATCTGGAACTCAGTTGATATTTTGGGGTCAGTCAGTAATTTTCTGAATGAGGGATCTTGGCTGACAATAAATTACATTTTATCTTCTATAATTAATGGAATATTAAATTCTTCCATTGACACATCGTCTGATCAAGACACATTTTTATTTCTCTAAGAGGAAGAGGTGTTTTCTTTTGTTACAAAAGACATATGTAAGTTTAATTTAAATATTTAAATAGTTTGGAGCTATTCATAAGAATTGCAGTAATAATAATAGTTTCTGAAGTGTTGAGTGTTAGGCTGAGTGGTTCACGTGGATCATTTCATTTAAGGACTTGTTAGAACCTCTATAAAAGGTGGCATTATTATCCCCAATTTGCAGAGAAGCTAAATGACTTGCACATGGTTAGCAAGTAGCAGATGCTGGCAATCTGGATCCAGAGTCCCTGCCTTGCAACTCTGATGCTATACTGCCTCCCAGTGGAGACAGCTGGGAACAAGGTCTCAGGATCCAAAGGAATAATCAGGTTTTGTGGGGGCAGCTCACACCAGACCTTCGCTCTGCCTGGAGGAAAGGGCAGATTTGGAAGCTAGGTTTGAACATTCAGATCTTTCCACAGCTTTGAGGATGACAGAACCCCACCTTAGGAAAAGGGTGCTGTTGGTCTCCCATAAAAAGAACAATAGGGGCACCTGGGTGGCTCAGTCGGTTAAGGGTCCGGCTTCGGCTCAGGTCATGATCTCTCAGTTCATGGGTTTGAGTCCCGCGTCGGGCTCTGTGCTGACAGCTAGCTCAGAGCCTGGAGGCTGTTTCGGATTCTGTGTCTCCCTCTCTCGCTGACCCTCCCCTGCTCACACTGTCTCCCTCTCTCTCTCTCTCTCTCTCTCTCAGAAATAAATAAAACATTTTTAAAATTAAAAAAAAAGAACAATGAAGTGAAATTAAAGTGGTTGAAAACTTGAGGAGGAAAGAAGGAAACCAGCAAGTCTAGGCCAGGCACAGGGACATCATTGTCATGGTGAATGAACACAGGTAGGGGCTGAAGGTGGGGTAGGACAGATTGCTGAGAAAACCCAGCTGCTAACAACAAGTCAAAGAAAGCGGTGTCCAGAAGGGGCAGGAGTGAGGACTCGGGGACTCTGTTCCTCTTCTCATCCTATCCTTCCAGATCTTAAGTAGTTTACCCAGATGGTAAATGTGCTCCCTGTGGCTATACATTATATCTGCTGGGTCCACTGCCCATCTGGAAATCAGGTTTTAATTTTGCCAAGAAAATGAACTAGGTTTGCAGAGAATCCTGAGGACATGGTGAAACTTCGCTGATCATAACTGTATAAAACACACAAATGGAAAGGACTGTTGGAGACCAAGCAAACCAAACCAAAGAAATCTCCATACTACAGTGAAAGATAACTTCTTTTTATATTGGACAGTGGAGGAACATGAATATGACGCACGATGTTATATGCAACCAATAAATAAGTATTAATTAAGTAGTTACTACATGTCCTGCACTCCACCAGGTAGAGAGTTCACTTTGCAATTATATAAAACATAACTTTTAGATTGAAATAGTTTAAAATTATTTTGTATAATATAATGCAGATATTATTATTCCTGTTTTACAAAGAAGTCTGAAAGAGTTTGAACGACTCAGGTCATAAGAAGGCAGGAAGCAAGAAAGGCCATGCTCTAAATTTTACACTACGTCACTTTCTATTGAGAATGAAATTAAGCTTCCTCTTAGAAATGGCTTCATGCAAACCATCTTTCCTTCTAGGCATCCAAGACAATGTACAGTTCTCAGAGATGCAGAGAGCTGGGTGACTTGCTCAAGGCCATTAACCTCTTTGGACTTTGATTTCTTTATAAGTAAAATCAGGAGAGCTGGATCTAATGGAGTGCTAGACTTCTTCTAACTACAACCTTCTGAGTCTGTTAGAAATAGAATGTATTACAGTCCTAGACTTAAACTTGTGTTTTTGGCTCTCATAAACTCCAACAATAGCCTCAAGGCTTTACGTTTTAGTGAGATTAAGAAGGTCATTTTAAAGCAGCAGTGTTTGCAGATTTGGAGGTAGCAGGAAGAGGGCTAACGCTTAACCTTCTAAGGAAAGAGAAGGTACGAAGATCAGAGACTGTTCATAAGCCAGTGTTGTATTTAGCAGGATGTGTCATGTTCATGCTCTGTAATAGCCATGTAAGGTTGGGATGAGATTGGGGGAAAAGCCCAAACTTGGTTCTCTCTTGGTAAAGGCATCAACAGATCGATCTCATCATCCACACTACACCTTTTCTCACATACCTGTAGGTAGATTCTGAGCATAAAGGGATTAATTAATGCAAGGTTAGGGTCAGTGTATTGCCCCAGATGAGTCAATTGCAGCAATATGGTAATGCTGATAAAGTAGCCAGTACAGGTGGCTCGTCAAATAATCCTATACAAAATATTATGTTATACATTTCACGCAAACAGCAATTATCTTCCCTATTATGCATGTTGAATAATTTTCAAAGCTTTATAAAAAACTTGCAAGGCATGAGAAAGAATGAAATCTGGCCATGTGTAACAACATGGATGGACCTTGAGGGTGTTATGCTGAGCGAAATAAGTCAGGCAGAGAAGGACAAATAACATATGTTTGCACGTATAGGAGGATTAGGAGGAACTTAACGGAGGACCATGGGGGAGAAGAAGGGGGGAAATGGTAGGGGAGAGGGAGAGAGACAAACCATGAGAGACTCTAGAATGCTGAGAAACAAACTGAGGACTGATGGGTCTGGGGGGGGAGGGGGGAGATGGGCCTGGAGGAGGGCACTTGTGGGGATGAGCACTGGGTGTTATATGGAAACCAACTTGACAATAAACTATTGGTAAAAATTTTAAAAATAATAATAATAATTTAAAAAAAACTTGCAAAACCAAGAAGGCAGGGCTTACCAGTCCCATTTTCCTTGTGAAGAAACTAAGTCATTCACTTAACTTCATTCAACTCATTTTATTTAAAGCATTCAGTGTACCAGGCATCCTCGAAAGCATCTGACTTTAAGTTCCCATGCCACGGTCACTGGTAATGGTGGTGTGTGTGTTCAAACTCAAGCCTCCTGCACCGGCGGTCTATCCCAGTGGTGAAAATAGCTGGATCTCCATTCAGGTGGTATCTCTGGGCTCAAAGCCTAGTTCCACCTCTGACCAAGCAGTTGTGTGACTGTGCGCAAGTTGCTTACATTCTGATTGATTCAGTTTCTGAAAAAATGAGAATAATAAGAATGCCTTACCTTAAAGAACTTTCATGGGGACAACTGTTAATACATGTATACTGCCTGCCCTTTAGTAAGTGTTCCAAAACATTAGCTACTATTCCAGCCATTCGATGCTACTTATGAATACGCTACATGGAACGAGGTGTCAGGGTACAGCAGCAAGCAAGGGTTGCTGATGGCTGGTCTCAGGGAACTTGCATTCTTCTGCTCTGCCTTCCAAGGACTTTGGCCAGAAGACCTTCTGCCACCTGGCCTCTGGGGTGCTCCAAGTTTTGATTCCTCTGTTCTTCAGAATAATTAGTGGGTCTGATAGATTTGACGTGCTCTAAACCCTCCTTCTTGGCTCCAGCCTCCTTACCTCACTCCTTTCTGTCTGGGACTTCATCCTCGTTGATCTGCAGCCCAATGGCACACTTCCTCCATGAAAACTTTTCTGACCTAGCAGCCCACAGAGGTCTCCCCCTCTCTCCCTCTACGGCACTTGCCTTCCATGCCTTGTATTTGGCACATAATCACATATTGCTTAACTTTGCCAGTTACTACCACAAGCTTCCCTATCATCTCTCTGCAGCAAGGCATGATATTTGAAGAGTACAGAGGTCTTGTCATATTTCTTTTTCTGTAACTTTCAAGGCACAGGTTGAAAATTCAAATGTTTACAGGAGCTAGGCACGTAGTCTACATGTGGGAAGTAGGCCAGGTAGGGACTGTGGTGAGCTGGAGAGTGTTATCTCCAGTCTAGAAGGAGTAGCTCCCACTTTTCCCTCACCTATTGTTATTGATGAAGAAGACAGAGCTTTTAAACCACCTATACTGTATTTGGAGAAGAGAATTAAAATATCAGGAAAAAAGTAGAGATCCCTGATCTTTGACAAACACTATGATTCCACTCAAATATCATCAGAAGTCACTGAACCGTAACTATGAGTCCTTACCAGCCCTCCCTGATATCACCATATTACGAGACACCCCCTTTCCCACAGGGTCTCAAGATCCCCCGCTCTGCTGACCACAGGAAATGTAAGGGAATGCTCCTAAAGGAAGGACGGCAATGTTGATGTGTTAAGAAGCTTGGATGTGCTGGTGGCTCCCCTACACTGCTGTTGGAGGAACTACCCTCCTCCACTGCATTTCTTTCCTACAGACAGAGTTCTAGAAAATCACAAAAGTATATTTTAAATTCTTTATCTATGGCTTTATTTTCCCCAATACCATGCAGGAACGCAGGTCCAGTATTATCATATCTTGAAAATTTTCAAGAGAAGTCAAAAGTCAGAATTTACTGAAATCTTCCAGTTTGTTTTAACTTGACAACTAAATTCAAAATATTTGAATGCACTGTGTTATCACACAAGATGTGACTTCAGGCTTAGGGGTCTATCTTAAGGGTTGTAGTACACAGTACCCTACATTTAGAAAGTGTTTGGTATATTTGAGGAAGCATGAATCAGACTTCTCTACTATAGTTTGTTGGATAAACTATGTTAAGATAAAGCTGTATTATAAAAAAAATACTATCAAAAGAAGATTTATTTGGTTAAAAAACATGTCAGAGTCACTTAACATGCCTACAAAGTTTGGGAGAAATTTTACACTTCCTTGATAGCTGAGATATCTCCTGTATGTTCTGGGGTGCTCATTCTCCACCCTAACATTACTTTCTTGGCTCATGAACTAGTTGTGATGTTAGCCTTCCTTCCATTTTAATTGGCAGATACCGCTGTCTGAAGTGTCTCAACTTTGACATCTGCCAGGCGTGTTTCTTATCCAGTCTTCACAGCAGGTCCCACCAGAAGGCCCATCCTGTGCTTGAGCACTGCGTCCAGGTAACATTTAAGGCAATATACCTGCCATTCATGAATCGTACTGGCTACAGCAGTTAACAAACTTTCCCTCCACTAAAACCACAGATTCTGCTCCTTTCATCCACAATAATATTTAAGACGAAGGAAGCAGTGGGACGCCTGAGTGGCTCAGTCAGTTACATGTCCAATTCTTAATTTCAGCTCAGATCATTCAGTTTTATGAGTCCAAGCCACCACCCTCCCCCCTCCCCCCGCCGCCACCCATGGGCTCTACGCCAACAGCATGAACCTACTTGGGATTCTCTCCTTTCTCTCTGCCCCTTCCCCACTTGCGCTGTTTCTGTCTCTCTCCAAATAAATAAATAAACTTAAAAAAAGACTAAGGAAATAAGGAAATGGCAAACTCAACCTTAAAAATCTCTCAATATAAATATGCTTTCCTTACATCATAGATTTTATTAAAACCTACTGGGGACAAGAAAAGGCCAAAGAGCACTCAGTATGAAGCCACTGGTCACACACTCTATTGCAAGACAATATCTGAGGAACAAGAGGGGAGAGCTTTGGGACTGGATTCAAAGAAAAGGCTTTGATTTGGTAAAAATGACAAAACTAGGCTTCTAGTTACCAATGCCCTTGGAGGAAACTTTTCTTTTAGCATGTCTTATCCTGAGCCCTAAGTTTCCGGTATTTTTGTTTTAGGAAAAATGAAAGAAAAAGATTACTATCTCAGTTTTGACTGAAACAATATTAAACTAAGACTTCACAGCTGCCTTTCAAATGATTTTTAAAGAAAATCTAAATACTCAGCAAGAGAATTCAGGTCTTTTGAAGAGACAAGAGAAATTCGAGTAGTAAATTTTAAGCAAGGAGCGTTTTCATTTTCCCAGAAAGAGCACTTTCTACCCATTACGAAGTTCCCACGAATCCATTTCTCCATATAGATTGTGTCATCCTCAAACACGGCAGTGGTGAAGGATGCTGATTAGCTAGCTTCGCAGAGGACAGCTTTCTCTTGTTCTCTCTTTAACACGAATGGTCCACAACAGTCAAGTGCTTGGATCTTGCCAAAAAATTCCGGTGGGCATTGTTTTATGAAACTTAAATAACCCAGATGCTGGGTTATTTGTTGGCCTGGGGAGAAATAGGGCTTCTTGATGTTAGACTGACACCATGTGGTCACCTTGTTATTACACTTCAGATTTTAAGAGCTGAAAATCTTTTCATAAAATGCCTCATTCCTTTGTTCCCTTTGGCAGAAGTTCTTAATGTGGGTAGACTTCAGATAGTCTGTGAATCCACTGATATTTTGTATGGAATTAAATGTATGAGCCACTTTTCTATAGATAAATCCACGAGTGACCATCGAGTTCTGAAAGGAATCCACACCCCAAATGTCAGCAGCCCTGGACCCTAGCCCTGTTTCATACCCCTTCTAGCTTTAGCATTCCAGGTTACTGGATGGTTCTAAGGAAGAGGGGCTATTTGAGTAAATTGAGTGATCTTTATTTTGGAAACTTACATTATGTGGACAAATAGACAGAATGTAAAGAAATTCAGGTTGTAAGGAAGTAACATGATTTTTCTAAGGACATAAAAGTGAGTGAAATAACTCCAAAAACTTTCATGGTGGCCAGTCCACTCAAGTAAGGAAAAAAGATGATGTTTAGACTGATAGGACCCCTTTTTAATGTTGGCTGTCCCAGCAGATGTCAGCAAAGGAGAATACAAAACTCCTGCTCAGGACCCTCAGAAACAACCTGCTCCAAGGGCGCTGTGAGAGAAAAGAAGCTTTAAGAAGGCAGTGGCTGCTGGACCAGATGACTCCAAAGGACACGACTGACCACACACAGGCCAGGTGAGTGAACATGAGTGACAATCCTTCAGCGCAGCCTCCCAGGAGCCTGGGGACCGAATTATGCAGCTGGCACAGCACACCCACACAGCTGCTCTCATAATACAGGCAGTAAGGAATGTAGGACATGGGGGGGGGGGGGTTAGATGTGTCTCCCCTCCAAAAATGATCTTTAATTTTAAAATAGAACAAGAGGCAAAAGTACTTTTAAATGGCCGATCCGATCATTTAAAATTATTCCAACTAAAGGTACCAAACACAGAAGAGTTTTCACATTAGACTATTTGAATAACTTTTTATCCCTAGTTTTTGTCGGTTTGCTTTTGAAAGCCTAATTTAGAATTAATAGTTTATTTTTATTAAAAAAGGAAAAGAAAGACACTCAGAAGCCCATCATGCACAGATGGGTACCAGTCACATTTTAGTATTACCAAAGCAGGAAGTATGCTGTAGATATAATTGCTTTAAGTTTAATCAGTCAATTAACTAATTTAGAAAGAGCATGTAGGGGAGGAGCAGAGAGAGAGGGGGGAAGAGAGAATCCCAAACAGGCTCCATGTTGTCATTGCAGAGCCCCATGGCGGGCTCAGTCCCATAAACCATGAGATCATGACGTGAGCTGAAATCAAGAGGTGGACACTTAATCGACTGAAACATCCAAGTGCTCCTATAGATAGAAGTTTTTGATCCTTCTTTTCACCTACATTAAATGGAGAGTATTTCCCCTGTCATTAGTTTCCAAACTATTATTTTTAATGGCCTCACTTTCCTCCTTTTAAGGAAGTATCATAATTCGTAAACAATTCCTCATATCATTGGACATTTTGGTTATTTTCAAAATTTGCCCCCCCCAAAAAAAATTCTGTAGTCAACATCCTTATACATGCATCTGTCTTAATATTTTATTAAGATAAATTTGCTCAAAACCATTCAATCAAAAGTTGTGAATTTTGTTAACCCTCAAAATTCAGAATGCCAAATTGTGCTCCAGAGGGTTATCTCAGAGCGTGCCCAGCACTACTGGTATATGAGGTAGCCTATCACCTACCTTCAGATCACCAGCCTAAAGATGACTTTAAAAAGTCTTTGGAATGGGGGCACTTGGCTGGCTCGGTTGGTGGAGCATGTAACTCTTGATCTTGGAGGATGTGAATTTGAGCCCCATGTTGAGTGTATTTGTAAAAACAAAAAAAAATCTTTAAGTCTTCGTGATGTTAATTTTGGAAGTAACCACCTCAAACTTTAAAACTGTAGAAAGTAAATGAAAGAGATACTGTTTCCATGGGCTTGTGATCATCAAACTTTTGGGAGAAAAAAACCCAGAATTATTAGTTTTACCTACAGAGAGTAGAAGAAGGGATCAATTTAAATCAGACCAGTATTCACTTATTAATTTCTTTTGTAATCTTCTAATCTTGTCTCAGACACCCACCAGCATATTTCTATCTCAATCCCAGACCCTATTTCTAGGGTCATTTTGTCACTTTCCAACCTAAATATGTTTTATAGTTCTTTCCTTTAAAGGAAAAACTACATGTTAACATTGCAGTTAGGTCCCATTTATTATGCCTGTGTCACATTTACCTAACAGGTTGTATCAATAGATCTTTAAAGTTAGAGGATTTGAAAAAAAATAAATAAATAAAAAATAAAGTTAGAGGATTTGAGTATCTGGATGTATATCTTTAATATAGTACAAAGATATCAGGTGTCAATTCATCTGTCTTCTTCAAGACAGATTTCACCTTTCCAAGGCAAAGGAACAAACAATACAATGTGTTGGTTAGTCATCTGGATTTATTGGACACTTGAGATCTAATAAAATTCCTATGTTCTCGTAGTTAGAACACAAAGACCCGTACTCTTAATTTTATTTCTTTTGGCTGCTGAGGCCAGACTGATGTTTTAAAAAGCACAAATTTGATGGCATTTCTCATGTGCCCATATTCCCTAAACTCCTATGTCTTACATCCCTCCACCTTCCTCCCATTGATTTTAAGCTAAAAACTAAAAGTTGTACTGACTGAGAGACACCTGGAAGGCTCAGTTGGTTAAGCATCCAACTTAGGCTCAGGTCATGATCTCATGGTTGATGGGTTAGCCCCTCATGGGAGCTCTGTGCTGACAGCTTGGAGCCTGGAGCCTGCTTCAGATTCTATGCGTGAGTCCCTCCTCTGCTTGCACTCTCTGTCTCTCTCTCTCTCAAAAATAAATAAACATTACAAAAATAGACATTATCCTTAAAAGTTGTAATGACTTAGAAAAGTTCTGCATATTTTGGGGCCCTCTGAGCACCTCTCCAGTTTCATCTCCCCACCCCTACATTTTCCATGCTCTAGCACTCTGTTCTTTCTGCTCCCCACAAGACTAAGCCAGGTACCCACCCTCTGAAGACTTAAACCTTTACTTTAAGGAATTGATACCTCTCATTCCTAAAGACCCATAGAAGTCTTTGCTCATATGTCATCTCATCCATAAGGCCATTCTTGATCACTTACCATTTCAGCCTCATCCCCATGCTGGCACTCCAATCCGCCTCTCTTGCTTTATTTTATTTCAGAGCATTGCATCAGCACCTGACATCCTATATATTTTACTTTTATTTTTTGTTTGTTTGCTATAATGTAAGCTCAGGAGTGGAGGTGGAGAACCTTTTATTGTTTCCAGCTGTATTTCCAGAATCTGTAACAATGTCTGCATTTGATAAATACTCCATAAATGTTTGTTGAATGATTGGCTGATAAACTGAATAATACAACAATGGATGTGTGATGAAGAGATTGATGGGGGGTAGTAAGGTAGGTCATGAGCTCTTTTGAATGGAGCATGAGAGGAGCACCTGGGTGGCTCAGTCGGTTGAGTGTCTGACTTATGCTCAGGTCATGATCACATGGTTTGTGGGTTTGAGCCCTGTTTTGGGCTCTGTACTGACAGCTCAGAGCCTCGAGCTGTTTTGGACTCTGTGTCTTCCCCTCCCTATGCTCCTCCCCTGCTCATGCTGTCTTTCTCTCAAAACTAAATAAACATTAAAAAAAAAAAAAGAATAAAGCTTGAGAAAGTGTCACAAGACTGATTACACAGTGTTGGGAGAAGGTAATGAAGTAATTGAGCTTTGCCCTCAGTCAACTGTGTGGCCTTGAAGAAGTCATTTCATGTTTCTATGACTGTTTCTTCACTTGATAATAAAAATAATCTGTCCTTTCTACTGCGAGTAGTATCAGCAGAGATAAGAGGAGGGAAGGAAATTGCAAGCACTATGCAAAGTTAAAGGTTTTTTAAATGTCAATGTGTTCTACGCTGTCCACCCAAATACAATACAGTATTCCCCAAAGTAAAATTCTTACGTAATAATTTTCAGTTTAGCTTAGATATTAATGAGTTCAGAAATTCTGATCAGTGGCTGATCTAGGAGAAATGATGAAGAATATTACTATTTGGTAATGTGATAATAGGCAGAAACACATCCCTGATATCTGTTGACATAATAGTACTGATCATCATCTAAGAGATTGATGATTTTGCCAAGTGATAATACTAAAAGTTCATTCATTGGTTCAGCAAATATTCTGCAAGGTGATAAGTCTCCTCCCTTTCAATGTGAATTCATTCACTTTAAATATAATAGTTTACACTGAGAATATTTTCACTTATAAAAAACATAACTGAAAGCCAGGTGCCAAATACCACCACTGTTATTAAATATTTTGGGAAGTTCTTGCAAATATAATTAAAAAATTAAAACAGTGGGGGCGCCTGGGTGGCTTAGTCGGTTAAGCGTCTGACTTTCCGACTTTCGCTTAGGTCATGATCTCGCGGTTTGTGGGTTCGAGCCCCACGTCGGGCTCTGTGCTGACTGCCAGCTCAGAGCCTGGAGCCTGTTTCAGTCTGTGACTCCCTCTCTCTCTGACCCTCCCCTGCTCACGCTGTCTCTCTCTCCTAGAAATAAATAAAACATTAAAAAAAAAATTAAAACAGTGAAACAGACAAAATTACTTTCATTTGCAGCTAATATGATTGTAAATCCCCAAGAAAGTTTAAGTAACTCTTGCAAAAACTGTTAGAATTAATAGGCTTTGAATGGTGGGAAATAAAATATACATGCACAAATTAATAGCTCTGTACTATGATAACAATAGCCAGCTAGAAATTTTGTTAAAATCCCATTTACAGAACCTGTAAAAATTATTTTAAAGAGAAACTAGAAAGAGCGCCTGGGTGGTTCAGTCGGTTGAGTGTTCGGCTTTGGCTCAGGTCATGGTCTCATGGTTTGTGGGCCTGAGCCCCAAAATTTATTTATAACCTTAAAATCAATACTTGCAATGTCTTCCTGGTCATTTGCAGACATGTGCAGAGTGGCAAAATATTTGAGTTGCCTACTGCACAGCTGAGGTCAAACTGAGAGTCTTTCTGCCTTTTTATTTCAGCTTTTATACCAGAAAAATGTCCTTTTCACATTTTTGTGCACAATTGCAAATTGCCAGCAAACATTGTGCTGCATTGTTGTCTGCTGTTCCTAAGTGCAAAAAGGCCATGACATATGTGCCTTAATAGGAAAATGTGCCTCAACTTTCGTTCGCGCATGTGTTATAGTGCTATTGACCATAAGTTCAATGTAAACAAATCAACAGTATGTATTAAATAAGGTGTCCATAAACAGAGACACACATAAAACAAAGTTATATATTGAGTGGATGACAAAAATGATCTGACCAGAGACCAACGAGAACCGAACACTGTATTTCCTCTTGGAGCCATGGGTCAGTCTTCACTAAGTCACAGTGACTATGTAAAACATAATGGCCATCAATGAGAAATGCATTGTTGAATAGAATCACAATGGTTTTAAATTTTGATAAAATGATTTTGAAGACATTTTGAAATAATAAATTGTACAAGAGTATTTTAAATTATAAAATTGAAGAATAGTGGGAAGGGATGTTTTTCAACAGATATTAAAACTTACTGTAGAACCACTATGACCAAATAGTATTGTATAAAAAAAGAATGGACATGTAGATATGTGGATAAAAATACACAATTTAATTATTGATCCAAGCATAAAGGGGAACCTAATATATGATAAAGGTGGTGTTTTGATTCACCCAGAAAAGGATGCAAAGTTGTCTATGCATCTGAAAGAAAGCAAACTGGCCCTTATTTCATCCCATTAACTAAATTCCAAATTGTTTGAAATTTAAATTTAAGAACAACTGTATGTGTCTTCCTGTCTCTCTGCCCCTCTGCTGCTCACACTCTGTCTCCTTCTTTCAAAAATAAATAAACACTTAAAAATATATAATAAAAAAGGGGGCACCTGCATGGCTCAGTTAGTTAAGGTCGTGATCTCATGAGTTGGAGCCCCACATTGAGCTCTGTGCTGACAGCTCAGAGCCTGGAGCCTGCTTCAGATTCTCCCTCTCTCCCTGCCTCTCCCCTGCTCGTACTCTGCCTCTCTCTCTCTCAAAATAAACATTAAACATTTTTTAAATTTTGTAAATGTAAAAACAATTTAAAATAAAAATACTAAGCCTGGGGTTGGAAGAGATTGTCCTAAGAAAGACAGAAAAGGCACTGTGAAGTAATAATATGCAGATATAGGGGCACTTGGGTGGTTAAGCCTCTGACTCTTGATTTCAGCTCAGGTCATGATCTCACTCAGTTGTGAGATTGAGCCCCACGTTAGGCTCTGTGCTGAGTGTTGAGCCTGCTTCAGATTCTCTCTTTTCCTCTCTCTCTCTCTCTCTCTACCCCTACCCCCACTCACCCACTCTCTCTCTCAAAATAAATAAGTAAACTTTAAAAAATAATAATACACAGATATATATATGTTATGCACACTTAAATATTTTTCTGTGGTAAATGATATAAAGAAAGTCAAAAGATAAACTTAGAAATAAAAATATTTTCATGAATAAGAAAAACTATGTGATAGAAAAGCCCTTGCAAATTGATCAGAAAAACTCAAAAAGAAGGAGACGGACAGAGAAGGGGAAATGAGGAAGAAGAATATGAGGAAGGAGAAGAGAGTGAGGAGAAAAATACACCAAATATATAAATAGGCAACCATAGAAGAAGTATTGCAAATGGCTATTAAACACCCCAAAATATTCTCAGTCTCACTAGTGGCTAAATTAAAAATTAAAGGAAGAATGAGCTACCATCATTCTATAACAGAACGGCAAAGAGCGAGTGAATAACCACAACCAGTGCTGGTGAATATGGAAGAGAATAGGTGCTCTGAAATTTAGTAGGAACACAATTAGCTCCAGACTCTGCAGAAAATAATCTGAAAAATGTCCGTTTGTTTGTTCATTCAAATAACCTGTAACTAACACTCTTCTGGGCTCTTAGATACATCAGTAAACAAAAGGGACAAAGATCTATCTCTGCTTTCAGAGAGCTTTCATTCTAGTGGCGAGACTAGACGATGAAAAACAGGCATATTGTTGAATCGTATAGTATATGAGAAGTTATAAATACTAAAGTTAAAGAAAAAAGAAGGACCAGGTAAGAGGTACCAAGACTTAGAGGGAGAATTGGTAGCACATTTAAATAGGGTAGTTACAGTGGACCTCTGTGAAAAGTCACATTTGAACAATGCTTTGAAGCAGGTGAGGGAGTGAACCCCACAAGTATCTGAGAAAAACCCTGCAAATTGAAAAGACGGGCAGCTGGAAGTGGAAGTGTGCTCGGCAGATCCAAAGAACAGCAAAGAGGCCAGTTTGGCAGAACACAGCAAAACAGACCAAAGGGATGCAGGGCTGGGGGCAAAAGTAGAAGCAAGGTCATATCATAACTTCCTTAATGTTCTTCTAGTGTTCCTAGTTTGAATTTTGAGTTTAAATTTCAATCCATTTTGGAATTTATTTTAGCAAGGGTCTGGCTTTGCTTTCTTTTAGACGTATAGCCAATTTTGCTATCTTTTCCCCACTTCCTTAAAGCTACCAACTTTGTCACCTATTAGATTTCCTTATATACTTGGGTTATTTAAGAGACTTTATATTCTCATCCTCAGATCTTATGGGTTAGTTCCATCTCTACTAAACTATATGGGCATGGCGATACTATAGGGAGGAGCAGGAGAAAGTAACTATGATCTGAAATGGGGAGGCTGTTGCTCGAGCAGGCTTGGCGGGGGGGGGGGGGGGGGGGGGGGGGGGGGGGGGGGGGGGGGGGGGGGGGGGGGGGGGGGGGGCGGAGATGATCAGGAGTTCAGTTTGGGATAGATTAAGATTGAGATATCTCAGACATCCATGTGGAGATTTTGAATGGGCAGTTGCCCATTCATGGCTGGAATTTGGGGCAAGTCTCCTGGAGGTAGAAATTTAGGAGCTGTTGACACAGATGGCTCTTTGAGCCATGCCATTGTGTGGGATCACCAGGGAGAGTGTAGACAGAGAAAAAAGGTGGATAGGGGACTGAACCCTGCAACAGTCCACATTACAAAGTTGGAGAGCAGAAGAAAAGCCAGCAGGGGAGACTGAGAAAGATGAATGATCTGGGAGGAAAAGGAAGAAAATGAGGACTCCTGGAAGATAGGTGAAGTGTTTCAAGGAGGAGGGTGTGGTCTGCTCTGTCAAATGCTGCTGCCAGGACAAGCAAGAATTGGCCTTTGGATTTTGCAGTGAGGGAACCATCGATGACCTCACAAAGAGCAGTGTAGGACGGCGGTAGCAGCAGAAATCAGACCAGAGGCAGTTTAGGAGACAATGGAGCTGAGGAATTGAAGATACCAAATAAAATTCTTTCCAGGATTTGTGACAGCAGAGGGAGCAAAGAGTTAGTGTGCCTAAAGTGGAGAGAATGTTTTGTTATGATGGGAAAAATAACAGCATGTTTGAGTACTAAAGGGAATGATCCTATGGAAATAAAATCACCACTACGTAGTAAATAAGGACACACATTGTAGCACTGGAGGGTGCGGAGGGTGCGGCAGTAAACCAGAAACAACCCAAGGGTCCACCAGTAGAAAAATGGTGAAATACACATGATACAGACATACGACACAACATAATAAATCCACTTAAATGAACAAATTTAAGTACATGTCTATTATATTAGAGGGCATTCAACACCCTACATTAGCAAAAAGGGCAAGTGGCAGAATAATGTGTATAAAATGATGTCATTTTTGTTCCCAAAATAAATTCAATATACATTTGATGTTTGTATGAATACTTAAAATGGTATGGAACAACTCGAGGTCATCAAAATGATCTCAGACAGGACAGGAAAAGAGTGTGTCACTCAAACATATGTGACAAAGAAGTTACAAGTTCTCCCCAAATGTTCCACTGCTTAAAGACATAATTAAGTATATCACAGAATAAACTTCATTCCCTGTGCCCTTATCACATTCTGTAGAATAATCACATTGTGTCAATAATGATTGCAGATTCATCTGTTTGTTAAATGTGAACTCTCTGTGAGCAGGGAGTTCTCTGCTTCCATTTTTTATTTTTTATCTGCAACAACTCGAGATGGCGAGATGCTATAAAATGGTTTTTGAATACAAGAATGAAACTAAGTGGAACTGTATAAAATGGAATATGCCTGACCTTAAACTAATCTACTCTATTTTATGTTCTTTCAGACATGACACAGTAAGCACACACTGGCATTTAGAACCCCTGGTTTCTGACCTGAACAGGATGACCTGGGGGTTTGATGCAGTCATCCCTAAATTTCCTTGCATTCTCATTTCTAGATTGTGAAGAAGGAGGGTGGGAAATAAAATCCCCCCTTCCATTATTGGCTAATTCCTCTCTATCACCTAGGTATCTGGATGGGGAAGAAAAGCACAGGAAAAAAAAAAAGTCATGCTACTTGAATATTAAATTTAATATCTGATTAAGCATTTTCCAAAAAGGCTTTCTTCAATGTCATAAATGATAATCAAATATTATTACAACCTTTTATGAATCTCTGCTTTACAGTAGGATTTCTATTCAGTACAATAGCTCTGAAGCACCAATGTATGGAAGTCCAGCTATACTAGTGGACACAGCAGCCACAGGCACTTCCAAACAAGTATCTCCAATGAGATTTCGGACTCAGCAAACTGATAACAGCAGCCCACATCATCAGGTAAGTCCAAAAGAGAAAGGAACCAATATTCAATCAGTGGAGACCACCTTGTAAGGATGCAGTGAGGTTCAGTGTGGTATGGGGAATATTTTCAAGATGTGAATGTGATAAACAAAATATTTTTTAAAATAACTTTTTATTTCCAATCATAAAGCATTACATATTTACGCTAGAAAACTTGGAAAAGCCAGCAAAGGACAAAATTGTAATTACAGTCAAATCACAACATAACCGCTATTTTAATATTTTTTATTAAGTTTTTTATTTTAATTCCAGTATAGTGAACACACAGTGTTATGTTAGAGTTAGGTGTACAATACAGTGATTCAACAATTCTATACATTACTCAGGGCTCATCATGATAGGTGTACTCTTTGCTAATATTAATGTTTTAATATTAATGTGTTAGTATTTTGGCATACTGCCTTCCCTGCAAATACTTTTAATATAGTTTACATCAAACTGCAATATGTATTGATTATATAGTTCTATATCAGTGTAGCTTATACTGTGAGTGTTTCCCATTGCCATTACAATTCTTCAAACACGTTGTATAAGTTTTATTTAAGTGGATGTAACATTATTTATTTAACCATCCTTCTGTCATTGGATATTTGAGTTATTTCCAACTTTTGCATGATTTAATATTTTACTATTAAAATCCTTGTACTTTATTCTTTGTACATGGTTCCCCAAATATTTCAGTGGGTTATGTTCTTAAAGTGGAATCACTAGAATGAAAAGTAGGAATGTGGTTCAAACTCTTCATACTTGCTACAAAATTACGATTTAGAAACTATACACCAAACTATTCTCCTAGTGAATTCAGGTAACCATCTGGCTTGATCCTTGCTAATACTGTTACCTAATTTTAAATTTTGTTAATTTTATGAGCAGAACATTTTTTATTTGCTTTAATGTCCACCTCTTCTTAATTTAGAAGGCAATTGTATTTTCTCTTCTGGTAGTGTCCTCTGACCAGTTTTACTGGTGCATCAATTTGTTTTATTAATGTTTTTGAACTTTTAAGATTTTTAGCTATGGGAAACATTTCTTCATAGTTACTTTCTTTTGATCTTATTTATAACATGACTTGCTATCTAGATAGTTTTAATTCCTATGAAAGCATTATTATCTTTCCCTTTCTGACTTCTTACCCAGTTTTGTGCTTGGAAAATTTACTGCGTTAAAAATCAAATGACCCTTCAGCTGTATTTCCTTTAACAGGGCTTGATTTTTTGTTGTTTTTTGTTTGTTTCGTTTTGTGTGTTTTATGGGGTTTTTTTGCATAACACGGCTTGACTTTTTTCCGACATTTAAGGTTTAAATCTACCTGGCTTTTATTCTGATGTGTGTTAGGAGGTGAGGCTACTCTTACTTTTTTTACTTAAATAGCCAATTCTCCAGGCAGCCCCCAGTAAAATCAGAACTCAGATACACGACCCATCCTAGCCTCACTCCCCCAGGCGGAGGCAGAACTGTAGTGATGTAGTCAGTGTGGGGGGCGGGGTGGTACACAGGAGGGTCCAGGGCTTTCTCTTCTGCTGCTGTGCTGACATCGTTGTTATTTTTATTTTTTTAAAGTGCTAGCTATTATTAGACAATTATTCTTCTAGAAGAACTTTATTTTTTTTTTTTTATGTTTTATTTATTTTTGAGAGAGAGACAGCGTGAGCAGGAGAGGGACAGAAAGAGAGGGAGACACAGAATCCGAAGACAGGATCCAGGCTCTGAGCTGGCTGTCAGCACAGAGCCCGACGCGGGGCTCGAACCCACAAACTGCGAGATCATGACTTGAGCCCAAGCTGGACGCTTAACCAACTGAGCCAGCCAGGCACCCCTAGAACTTTAAAACCCAATTGTAATATGCCAAATCAGTCACTACTATTTTTGTTTGATGCACATTAAACCTATATTTTGAGGTGCAAATATCTGTCAGTAATGGTTGTCTGTAGCTTCCTTCTTACCAGTCTGTTTCCCACGGAGGGCACCCTGGGTGTTTTACATTTGTTGTACTTATTTTGAATAAAGACCTTTCCCATTGTACCATTTTCTTAATGATTGTTGATGGCATATTGGAAAGTTACGGATTTTTGAATAGTTTTCTTGTAAAGGGAAACCTTTCTGAACACTCGTAATAGTTTCAAATGCTGGTTGAGTTTGAATCTCTTGCTTCTAAGTAAGCAATCATACAGTTTGCGGGGGGAAAAGATATTTTGGTCTCTCTTTCCAATATTTAAACCTCTCATTTCTCTGCATGTCTTCATTCCTGAGAGAATCCAGATCTTCCAGAACAATACTGAATAATGCAAGAGATGATGGGGAAGCATATTTCACTTAAAATAGGATGAGATTTAATGGGGACGTTTCTCTCATGCTTCTCCATTAAATATGATAGTATTAGTTGTTGGATTGAAATTCCTTTTAATGTGAAGGAAGTAATTTTGTTTTCTTATTCCTATTACATTTGGGGAGGGCTGATATGCAGTCAAAAGTGATTTTGAATTTGTTTATTTTAAATCTCTTTTTAAGCCTCATTTGAAATTGTCTCATGTTTCCGTTATTGGGAATATTGCATTAATAGTCTCTGAGAGTAAACATTCCTGGCATCGCTGAAACTAAAGGCTGTATTTGTTTGTAGTGGATTGTTCTTTAAATTTAACTTAAATTTGATTTGCCAATATTTTTATTTAGAATTGCAACATTTATGGGGCACATGGGTGGCTCAGTCAGTTAAGCGACCGACTTCAGCTCAGGTCATGATCTCATGATTGGTGGGTTCAGGCCCTGCATCGGGCTCTGTGCTGACAACTCAAAGCCTGGAGCCTGCTTCAGATTCTGTGTCTCCCTCTCTCTCTGCCCTTGCCCCCACTCACACTCTGTCTCTCTGTCTCTGTCTCTGTCTCTCTCTCTCAAAAATAAATAAACATTAAAAATTTTTTTAAACATTTCTTCTCAAATTAGATAACTGCTGGTCAGACTTTGGCCTCTTTAATATGATCAATTGCATAGTCTTTCCCGAAGAGTAAAAATGTATCAGGTAAATCTGATGTTTGCAAGTGTGCAGTTCATTGTAAATATTCTTTCCAGCTAAAAACTATGAATTAATGACTACAGTGGTACACACAATTAATTATAATATAGTCTATATTGTTCTTTGTGGCATATTTTAGAAGATTCAATATTAACATCTATAAGAAGATACAAACATATCCTCATTTACATGTAGCTGAGCAACATGAATTTTCTCTTAGCTTTTGCTCCCCCAAAAGTGGGCAACTCCACAACAGTACATGCAGCGGGTGAACTGGATTGGCCACCTAGTGGACACAGTCGGCTTTGAAGGGACTGTTCCTAAGTCTAGTCCTAAAAGTAAGCTGGATTCAACTTTGATGTCTTTAAATTACTCCAGTGTACGTAGGTATGAAGTCTCTGCCCCAAAACTTGCCCGTGTAACCTACTTACAGGTGAAGACTTCTTCTGCCCATAGGGGCCTCAACATGGCAACTCAGTATCACACAACGTGATGCTATTCAAAAGTAGGGGGCGGGGAAGGAAAACCAGTACAACCATACATAAGGAAAATGTCAGGAAATCAGGAAGGGAAGAAGTGAGAGAGAAAGAGAGGTGAAAGAAAAAGAAAATGAAAGAGAAATGTAAAAAAAAATCCAACGGAATTTTTCATCAAAGGAATTAGAAATGCCACCTTGGTTTGTGTGTGTGTGTGTGTGTGCACGCACAATCTACAAATACTTTATCGTGTTTTCAATCAGTTGTTTGCCCTCCCAAGTGTGACTCCCCTGGTAGGTGTTCCCCTCAATCAGTGTAATCAGTACAGTCTGGTCCTAAGGAAGGTCTTCAAAACATTATTTGTAATGCTTTTCAATCAGCCAAGAAAAATTAAAGTTTCCATGCTGCAGCGGGGAGGGGGAGAGATGTGAGCAGAGGCTGGGCCCTGCAACCGCCCAGTGACAGGCAGCCTGTGTGCACAGTCCCCAGCAGCCCCCCACAGGCCACAAGACCCCACCCTGCAGAAGGCATTACACGTGTGGGGACACATTCAACAGCTTCTCCATCTCCTGCTTCGAATAAAAGAGGAAGAAAAGCCATTTCCACAGCTGAGCCTTTCTTCCACTCTAACATTCCTTTGTTCCGAAGGAGGAAATTTAAAAGAGCCTTTGCTGTTTGGGTCTCTGTCCTTTATTTCACTCTCCTTTTATTCCATCTCGTCTCTTTTTCGTTTTTATAATTGCCACAGCCTATCTGATTCATGTAGTACATTTCTCTCTTAGATTAAGAAAAAAAAAACGTTTTTAATTATACAAGTAAGACCTGAATCAATTTGACTTATAAAAAGTTAAAATATTGCAGAGAAAGGTAAAGTCTTTTTCAACCATAATTCCTATCCCAGGTCAGGTCCCTAGTTCCCCAGAGGTGATCTGTTTGGGCTAGATCTTTGCATTTGTTTGCAATATATCTATTCATTTTCAAATATGCATACATGTGTGTTCACGTATGTGTGTGTGCATGTGTATACCCAAAGTGGGCAAATGGCTCCTATCAAATGTAAAACCTGAGACCCCTGCACATATATATGCTCAAGGAGACATTAAAACTTTGTTCACTGCAACGTTGCTTATGCTTTTGAAAAACTGGAAACAGCTTAATGTCCTTCAGTTGAGAATGACTAAATAAACCGTAGTAGCTATTCTACGGCTGTACCATGGTAGGCCCATATGTGCTAACCTGAAACTCCTCTCAGGTGTAGAACAACATGTACCACGTGATAACATTGATATTAATACAACGTTCACTGACTCAAAGGCTATGCTAGGCATGCAGAAGCTGTTTGAACATTTGAATGAAGAGACAGACAGGTCCAGGTCACTTGGGCCACAGGGTACACACCAACCAGAGAATGTGACTCTAAGTGTGTAGTTCAGTTCCTTCTTCCTGCTTTTCCTCCTTCCTCTTTCAGGCTGTTCCTGTAATGTCCCCAAGGCAGCCAGCCCCTCTTCAGATGGTTTGCAGGAATGACATAAGGCCACAGAGTTTAGCCACAGCTGCTTATCAATGTAGAGTAATGAAATCCAATCTCTCATCCCCAGAAGTGCAAGAGGCAAGGGCTGGTACATGGTGCCCCAGGAGCCTGGGCCAGTCTGAGTCAAGTCAAGACCTGCACCTGGGTGCCGGTCAGGGAGGGGAATGTGACATGAGGGGTAAAGCTTGGGGGGAAAAACGTAAATGAGAGCAGAGCTGATCACTATTAATTCAAACAGCCTTGGTGAATCCAAAGAGAAGCGATGTCTCTCAGTATACATCCATGTGGAAAGGGATGGAAAGCTAGGAAAGTTTAAGTAGAAAGTGGCAGATGGAAGGGAAAGATTTTTTTTTTACAAATAGTTTATTGTCAAATTAGTTTCCACATAACACTCAGTGCTCATCCCCACAAGTGCCCTCCTCCATGCCCATCCCCCCCTCCCCCCCACATCCATCAGTCCTCAGTTTTTGTCAGCATTCAAGAGTCTCTCATGGTTTGCCTCTCTCCCTTTCCCCCACCATTTCCCCCCTTCTTCTCCCCCTTGTTCCTCTGTCAAATTCCTCCTAATCCTCCTATACATGCAAACATATGATATTTGTCCTTCTCTGCCTGACTTATTTCGCTCAGCATAACACCCTCAAAGTCCATCCATGTTGCTACACTGGCCAGGTTTCATTGTTTCTCATTGCCATGTAGTATTCCATGGTATAGATAAGCCACATCTTCTTGATCCATTCATCTGTTGATGGACACTTAGGCTCTTTCCATGTTTTAGCTATTGTGGAGAGTGCTGCTATGAACATTGGGGTACATGTGCTCCTATGCCTCAGCATTTCTGTATCCCTTGGGTAAATTCCTAGCAGTGCTACTGCTGGGTCATAGGGGAGTTCTATTGTTAGTTTGCTGAAGAACCTCCACACTGTTTTCCAGAGGGGCTGTACCAGTTTACATTCCCACCAACAGTGTAGGAGGGTGCCCGTTTCTCCACATCCTCGCCAGCATCTAGAGTTCTCTGATTTGCTCATTTTAGCCACTCTGACTGGCGTGAGGTGGTATCTCAGTGTGGTTTTGATTTGTATTTCCCTGATGAGGAGGGATGCTGAGCATCGTTTCATGTGTCTGTTGGCCATCTGGATGTCCTCTTTGGAGAAGTGTCTGTTCATGTCTTCTGCCCATTTCTTCACTGGGTTGTTTGTTTTTCGGGCGTGTAGTTTGGTGAGTTCCTTATAGATTCTGGATATTAACCCTTTATCTGATATGTCATTTGCAACTATCTTTTCCCATTCCGTTGGTTGCCTATTAATTTTCTGGGTTGTTTCCTTGGCTGTGCAGAAGCTTTTAATCTTGATGAGGTCCCAACAGTTTATTTTTGCTCTTGATTCCCTTGCTTTTGGGGATGTGTCAAGTAAGAAGTTGCTGCGGTGGAGGTCAAGGAGGTTGTTTCCTGCTTTCTCCTCTAGGGTGTTGATAGTTTCCTGTCTCACGTTCAGGTCCTTTATCCATTTTGAGTTGATTTTTGTGCATGGTGTGAGAAAATGATCTAGTTTCATTCTTCTGCATGTTGCTGTCCAGTTCTCCCAACACCATCTGTTAAAAAGGCTGTCTTTTTTCCATTGGATATTCTTTCCTGCTTTGTCAAAGATCAGTTGGCTGTATACTTTTGGGTCCACTTCTGAGTTCTCAATTCTGTTCCATTGGTCTATGGGTCTGTTTTTGTGCCAATACCATACTGTCTTGAGGATGACAGCTTTGTAGTAGAGGCTGAAGTCTGGGATGGTGATACCTCCCGTTTTGGTTTTATTTTTCAGTATTACTTTGGCTATTCGGGGTCTTTTGTGGTTCCATACAAATTTTTGGATAGTTTGTTCTAGTTTTGAGAAGTATGCTGGTGCAATTTTGATTGGAATTGCATTGAATGTGTAGAGTGCTTTAGGTAGTAATGACATCTTAACTATATTTATTCTTCCTATCCATGAGCATGGAATGTTTTTCCATTTCTTTGTGTCTTCTTCAATTTCCTGGAAGGGAAAGACTTCTTGAGCCAAGGGCAAGTCAGTGACCCAACTGCTTTTCATAGATGCTGTTGGGGAAGGAGGTTTTCTGGGCAGCAGTCTAAGTCAGGCAAAGGACTATTGTAACTTACTTTTAAAGCCTAAAAATCTTATTCATGTTGAAATCCTTTTTAAAGAAAAGCATCATGCAAAAATGGGATTGTGAAGTTGCCCTGTGAGCGTATGAACATCTGCATCATTGTAAATGACCATGAACCCAAACACCACTCACTTCTTGAAATAGACTGTAGTATATATAATCTACATTATATATATTAGAATACATATATATCTCATTATCATGTTCCTATGATGAATAGTAAAGAGTGTGGGTTAAATTCAAGCCAAAAGCTAAAAACTTATTGTCTGTATTTCTTGCTTCTCCAGACTGTGGTCAGGATCAGGAATGAACTGTGGAGAACTCATGAATCATTTAACGCCCTCCACAGGGATAGAAGGTAGGACCCATGTGTGAATGCACTAACACTGACACCAGAGACAAACCAAAAGCATTTCTTTTGCTTTTATAGGAAAACTTTCTACAAAGATATCACTATGCTTTTTTTTTAATTAAGAAGAAATTCCTTAAAAATAGTAATACTAAGCATAATATGAAGGTAAAAGGAGGCTTTGGTTCTAAATAAGTTAAGCATAACAGAAATCATCAGGCTAATTCCATGAAGTTTGGGGGATGGGGATAGTGACCAGCATCTGACACCACTAGTGGTTATAATAAGCACAACATTGTCTAGAAAACTGTCCAGAGATGACTTCTGAGGATATATCTTTGTTGTCTGCTATCAAATCCCTGGACTGACTGCTCTCTGAAAAACCCATCATAAAGATATATTTGAAACTCCAATTATAATCAAAGTCATTAGAGTCAGACTCCCATTTCATCTGAGGGTGATTGCCTATAAGTTTGAGGACTCTCCTTCAGAGATGCCCACTTGGGTGGGAGCCCAAACTAGACTCCAAGACCTCTTCAAAATCTATAGTAATTAGGAAGTCCAACGGTTCTAACATTGAGAAATCTAACATTGGTTGTATTTGCCACCAGCGATTTGATTTCTACAAATTCCACAAATATGCCAGCCATACTGATAAAAGAATAAGATTGTACTTTACTCTGCCAATTTTAATTGCATACATACTCTGTAACCGGGGCTATTTTAG
Source organism: Hyaena hyaena (assembly GCF_003009895.1). Lineage (NCBI taxonomy): Eukaryota > Metazoa > Chordata > Mammalia > Carnivora > Hyaenidae > Hyaena > Hyaena hyaena. The sequence goes on from NW_024081330.1 coordinate 784,445, forward strand.
GCCTGTGCCTGGGAATGTGGCAACAAGCAAAACAGAAGAAAAAAAATTTTCCAGAATAAAGAGACAATAAGTAATCATTAAGTAGTAAAATAAGTAATGTATAAGTAAAATAATATGTAAAATATGTCATATGCCATATAATGTGACTGTCCAGAGGTTTGAAGGCTGGAGACGAAGTCTTAAATCTAAGATTTTATCAAGCTCTGTCACAATTAGACATGCAGAAAGCCATGGAGACAAAAAAGGGGAGGAGATGTGAGGCGCTGGAGGCCGGGTTGGGGGTCCTGTTTTGCAATTTCAAGCAGAGCAGTCGGGGAGTCAGGAGGGGAAGTTAAGATGACAGAATAGTAAAGGGACCCTGGGCTTGTCTCAGCTAGATCGATATCGAACCATTTTGAACACACTGGAAATAGATCTGACGATAAACAGAACAACCTGCGTAATTTGAGGGAGAGAACACAGCAGGGATGTGGCAAGGCGAGGTGAACTGGGGGAGACAAGAAGTGGGAGCCCTTTTCCGAGAGAGGAGAAAGAGGGAGAGAGCAGGGCATTGGGTTTACAAGAGAAAGCACTCCCTCCCCCCCAGAGCAGCTAGAGAGGAAGAGTGAAAACAGGCACAGGGGACTGCACAAGAAACCTGTTCCCCCAAACCATTGACGAGGGTGGAGAGAAAGGAGAGGGTTTCAGTACCACCAGGTTTTTATCAACAGCAGAGCACAGGGTCTGAACTTTCAGAGGCCAGCCGCAGTGAAGTGAGAGGATCCCCGGGGTCTCACAGGGAGCAGTGGCTCCCCTGCTTGGCGTGTATTTGGTAGAGGTGGTGCAGCCTCTCCGTGGGCAAAAGACCCCACCGGTGCCATCAAGCCACCACATTCACCAGTATAGGAACAAAGACACCAGCTGGGGCAGCAAACCCTGACCCCCGCTGTGTGTTGTGATTTACCATAAATTCTGTTCTGTTGCCACTGCGCGGTAATATGACCATTTTCTGGGACAGGCCAGCACCAGCCACAACATGGGGAGACCCTCCCCCAGAAGACCACTGTGGGTCCCAACAGCGGGAGTCTCTAAATTGTGGATTTTTGAAACACAGCCGGGCCTGAGATAAAAATTTTGGATAGAGGCACCTCCTGGTAGGCAAACAGCTTGGACACAGACAGGGGGAAAGTGGGGACACAGAAGGGGTGACTGAACACGCGCCTGTGAGAGTGTGAATTTCCTGTTCTGGAGACTAGAGAGAATGGTGAAGGCGTTTTCCCTGTTAGCCCAACAATGACTGACCCCAGTGAGCAGCGCCACCAGGTGGAGAATGGAGCCGTTACACCAAGCCCTGCCCTGCTGTGACCTCCAAACACATCTCCGCTGGGGCAAGTGGGCCTGAGAACCAGAGTAGCAGGTCCCTCCCTTAGGAGACCAGTATAGATCCCTTCCACGAATTTAGTCTACTGACCATAGACTCCTGCAAAATTTCAGCTCTATGAGAAACTGGATCTAGCTTCATTTGGGTTTTTTTGCTTGCTTGTTTGGTTGTTCCTGCTTCTGTTTGTTGTTGTTGCTGCTGTTGTTGTTGTTTTTCTTTTCTTTTGTTTCTTGGATACAGAAAGAGCAAAAATTTTTGTAAGAAACAGCCAGGGATTTAATTTTTTAATTTTAAATTTTTTTCTCTCTTCTTTTCTCTTCTTTCTGTCAAGCTTCTCTTAACAAGCAGACCAAACACACCTAGGATCTAGCTTCCCTTATTTGATTTTTTTTCAATGATTTTTTTCAATTTTTCAATTTTATTTTATTCTATTAGTATTATTACTATTGTGTTGTCTTCCTCCAAATGACAAGATGGAGGAATCTACCTCTAAAGAAAGAACAGGAAGAAATGACAGCCAGGGATTTAGTCAATGCAGATATAAGTAAGATGTCTGAACTAGAATTTAAAACAACAATTATAAGGATACTACTTATGATTGAAAAAGCATAGAAGACACCAGAGAATCCCTTTCTGCAGAGATAAAAGAACTAAAATCTAGTCAGGCCAAAATTAAAAATGCTATAACTAAGAGGCAAACCTAAATGGAGGCCATAGAAAATGAAGACGGATGAGGCAGAGGAGTGAATTTGTGGTAAAGAAGATAAAATTATGGAAAATAATGAAGCTGACAAAAAAGAGGAAATGAAGGTCAGGGATCATGAAGGCAGACTTAAAGAACTAAGCAATTTATTAAAATGTAATAATGTTCAAACCATAGAGTCCTAGAAGATGAAGAGAGAGAAAAGGGGGGTAGAAGATTTATGTGAGCGAATTGTAACTGAAAACTTCTCTAATCTGGGGAAGGCCACAGACATCAAAATCCAAGAAGCACAGAGAGCTCCCATTAAACTCAAAAACAGCCAGCCACCACCAAGCCATATCATAGTCAAATTCACAAAATACACAGACAAGGAGAGAAAGCAACAAGGGAAAAAGAAGTCTTTAACCTACAAGAGAAGACAGATCAGGTCAGTTCACAGCAGATCTGTTCACAGAAATTTGGCAGGCCAGAAGAGTGGCAAGATATATTAAACATGGCTGAATTGGAAAAATATGCAGCCAAGAATATTCTATCCAGCAAGGCTGTCTGTCATTCAAAATATAATGAGAGCTAGAGAGTTCCCCCAAACAAATAAAAATGAAAGGAGTTTTTGACCACTAAACCAGCCCTACAGGAAATTTTAAGGGGGACTCTTTGAGGGGAGAAGAAAAAGACCAAAAGCAACAAAGATGAGAAAGGACCAGAGATCATCACCAGAAACACCAACACTACAGATAACACAATGACACTAAATTCATGTTTCAATAATCACTCTGAATGTAAATGGACTAAATGCTCCAATCAAAAGACATAGGATATCAGAATGGATTAAAAACCACAAGATTCATCTATGTGCTGCCTACAAGAGACTCATTTTAGTAAAGACACTTGCAGAGTGAAAGTAAGGGGATGGAGAACCATCTATCACACTAATGGAAATCAAAAGAAAGCCAAAGTAGCCATACTTATATCAAACAAACTAAATTTTAAAATAAAGACCATAACAAGAGATGAAGAAGGGCATTATATCATAATGGGGTCTATATACCAAGAGGATCTAACAATTGCAAATATCGATGCCCCCAACTTAGACACACGCAAATATCAAAATCAATTTATCACAACCATAAAGAAACTCATTGACAGTGATACCATAATATTAGGGGACTGTAACACCCCACTTACACTAATGGACAGATCATCTAAGCAGAAAATCCACAAGGAAACAATAGCTTCAAATGACATAATGGACTGGGTGGACTTAACAGAGATATTCAGAACATTTCGTCAAGTAGGGCAGTCAGGGATGGCCTCACTGAGAATGCGGTGTTGAGCAATGACTTTAAAGATGTGAGTGGGTGAGGAGAGGAAGGAGGGTTCCGGGAAGAGGGACCAAAAGAGCAGACTCTCAGGGGAGGACATGTCTGGTGTGTTGAGAGTAGCCAAGAGCTCTGTGTGGCAGGCAGTGAATGAACAAGAGGAGGCAGAGGGCAAGTCAAAGAGGAAAGGGGATCTTGGCCAACTCTTGGGCCTTGTCTGCCTCTGAAGGACTTTGGCTTATTGTAAACAAGGAAAGGGAACCACTAGAGGACTTTGAGCAGAAGGACATGACCTGGTTTATGTTTTGAAAGGCTTGCCCTGACTGCCTGGTTCATTCTTAAACCAATAAACAACTACATTTAGGAAGAGAAGCCAAAACAGACCCACAATTTATGAATTACCTGCCTCATTGTTCCCTGCCTATCCTGGTCAGGTGTTAGGTGTTTAGCCATGTGTGTATATTGTCATTCTAAATGGAGTGATTTCAGACAAAAGGAAATTTAAAAGGTCCATATTCAAATTTAACTAGCTAGTGAAAGTATGCTGTTAAAAGTAACTCATAACATGCATGATGAGTTTTCTAAAACGCCTCTAAAGCCTATGAAATGCTTAATGGAATTGTGTTTATATAAGAGACATAAAGGGCAGTGGAATATGGTAAAGAGTCAAACAGTATAAAACAGCACTGATCAATGTTAAGTAATAGTCAAGGCACAGGCTTCTCCAGCATCTTTTCCCAGAGAGAGGACTCCCAGTACATCTTGCTAGGGCTCTAGTCAGTGTGCTGGCCTCTTGGCCTTCCGACTTACTCAAACCTGTCCTCTTTGCAGATTCCTTAAAAAACGGTTAAACAGATACAAAGACAAGTTGCAAGCCTTATGTGCCTCCCAGAAAGAAAAAAGTTGCCAATTTGAAACAAAGATTCACCAACTCATAGCCAAGCAGGATAGTCTGTGGACCCAGCTACAGCAGATGGGGCAGCATCTGCAGGTATGAACATGTGAGAGACACTGGCCATCTGGAGCATCCAGAAATCTGGCCTCAAATCCTCTGGCCAGTGGAAGGACTTCTGCCGGAAGCTTCTCACCTCACTTTGATCAGCCTCTTCCCTGCCTCCTCTCTCCATTCCCTCACTCCTCCACTCGCACCCTCCAGACTGTGTCCTTCCCCTTTCTGAAAGCAATGCCACTGGGAGAATTGGTGGCTGGTACAGTATCAGGGCCATTTAGAAACTATCGATCTAGAGCAAAGCGGTCCTTTACAGCATTGACTCATAGTCTTTTGGTCTCTGCATCCTTTTTATATTCTTAACAAAATTTGAGGATCCCAAGGAGCTTTTGTGGGTTATATCAGGCTCTTTACCATGATCAAAAATAAAAGTGAGAAGTGGCTTAAAAGTTTATTACTTAACTTAAAAATATAATAAACCCATTATATATGTGATGATTTTAAACAGTAACTACATATTTTTTTAAAACCTTAGTTAGAATAGTGGCATTGTTTCACAGTTTTTAACAAATTGCTTTAATATCTGGCTTAATAAAAGACATCACATAACTGCTTCATTCAATCCATTGCAAGATGTTTTATTGAAGTATATGAAGAAATTTGGCATTACAGAGATTTGCAGTTGAAAAAGAGAAGACTGTGTTGATAGTCTTTTCAAACCATTAAAGGTCTTTTTCTTTAGTAGTACACCAAAACATGACAGGGGATTACTCTTTTTCTTTTCTTTTCTTTTCTTCTTTTCTTTTCTTTCCTTTCCTTTCCTTTCCTTTTCTTTTCTTTTCCTTTCTTTCTTTTCTTTTCTTTTCTTTTCCTTTCCTTTCCTTTCCTTTCCTTTCTTTTCTTTTCTTTTCTTTTCTTTTCTTTCCTTTTCCTTTCTTTTCTTTTCTTTTCCTTTCCTTTCCTTTCCTTTCCTTTCCTTTCCTTTCCTTTCCTTTCCTTTCCTTTCTTTCCTTTTCTTTTCTTTTCTCCTACATCCAAGTTAGTTAGCGTATAGTGCAACAATGATTTCAGGAGTAGATTCCTTAATGCCCCTCACCCATTTAGCCCTTCCCCCTCCCACAACCCCTCCAGTAACCATCTGTTTGTTCTCTATATTTAAGAGTCTCTTATGTTTTGTCCCCCTCCCTGTTTCCATACCATCTCTGCTTCCCTTCCTTTGTGTTCATCCGTTCTGTGTATTAAAGTTCTCATATGAGTGAAGTCATATGATAATTTGTCTTCCTCTGACTAATTTTGCTTAGCATAATACCCTCTAGTTCCATGCATGTAGTTGCAAATGGTAAGATTTCATTCTTTTTGAATGCCGAGTAACATTCCATTGTATATATATACCACATCTTCTTTATCCATTCATCCATCGATGGGCATTTGGGCTCTTTCCATGCTTTGGCTATGGTGATAGTGTTGCTATAAACATTGGGGGACATGTGCCCCTTCGAAACAGCACAACTGTATCAACAGGAGATTGTTTCTTAAAGGAGAGTCACAGCATTGAATCTGAAACCATATCTATCTCACACTCTGTTTCATTAAAATACAATGTTCTGTTGTGCTCTTTGAATGAATCTTCTACCCATGCATGATTTTACAGCATGATAGATACACTGGAAATTTGGAAGTTCACTGAGCTAAGCCAAACTTCCTACTGCTCATTATATGATATCTACCCTTCCTCCTCAAAAATCACATTCATTAATATCACCATCAATCTCATCAAGAAAGTCTTTATGAATTGGAAAGGTATTATGCACAAGATGGCAGATACGAGTTTGCTAAAATTCTGATTTTTGCAAAAACTTCACCTGTCAAAATTGACAATGCATATAATTGTTTCTTTACTGTGACAATCTCACTTCACTTATTTTTGAGAAAATGTTTGCCAAACATCCAACTCTGAATAACAGTCTGCAAGTCATACTTTCACAAAAAAGGCAACTTCTGTGTTTCAGTAACATTAGAAGTATTTTACACACTTTCCATTTCATCATACACAATATTAAAAATACGTGTCATACACATCCCCAAAAGCAAGGGAATCAAGAGCAAAAATAAACGATTGGGACCTCATCAAGATTAAAAGCTTCTGCACAGCAAAGGAAACAACCCACAAAACTAATAGGCAACCAATGGAATGGGAAAAGATAGTTGCAAATGACATATCAGATAAAGGGTTAATATCCAAAATCTATAAGGAACTCACCAAACTCCACACCCGAAAAACAAACAACCCAGTGAAGAAATGGGCAGAAGACATGATCAGACACTTCTCCAAAGAGGACATCCAGATGGCCAACAGACACATGAAAGGATGCTCAGCATTCCTCCTCATCAGGGAAATACAAATCAAAACCACACTGAGATACCACCTCACACCAGAGTGGCTAAAATGAGCCAATCAGAGAACTCTAGATGCTGGCGAGGATGTGGAGAAACGGGCACCCTCCTACACTGTTGGTGGGAATGTAAACTGGTACAGCCCCTCTGGAAAACAGTGTGGAGGTTCCTCAGGAAACTAACAATAGAACTCCCCTATGACCCAGCAATAGCATTGCTAGGAATTTACCCAAGGGATACAGAAATGCTGATGCATAGGAGCACCTGTACCCCAATGTTCATAGCAGCACTCTCCACAATAGCTAAAACATGGAAAGAGCCTAAGTGTCCATCAACAGATGAATGGATCAAGAAGATGTGGTTTATCTATACCATGGAATACTACATGGCAGTGAGAAAGAATGAAACCTGGCCATGTGTAGCAACATGGATGGACCTTGAGAGTGTTATGCTGAGCAAAATAAGTCAGGCAGAGAAGGACAAATATCATATGTTTGCACATATAGGAGGATTAGGAGGAACTTAACGGGGACCATGGGAGAGAAGAAGGGGGGAAATGGTGGGGGAAAGGGAGAGAGGCAAACCATGAGAGACTCTTGAATGCTGAGAAACAAACTGAGGACTGATGGATGTGGGGGGGAGGGGGGAGATGGGCATGGAGGAGGGCACTTGTGGGGATGAGCACTGGGTGTTATATGGAAACCAACTTGACAATAAACTGTTTGTAAGAAAAAAAGATAAAAAGAGTTAAAAAATTTTTTAAAAAATAAAAATACGTGTCATAATTAAGAAAATCGAAAAATTTTGTCATACCATCAAGGATATTTTTAAGTGGAGCAGTGGAGCTGTTTTTGGTGGTGTTGTTTGGCTGGTTGGTCTTTTTTTTTTCTTTTTTTTAGCTGCAAGAGCATAATGGTGAAGAATACCATGATTCCTAGCACTCTTTGGTGTTGCCTTGTTTTGTACAAAGGCACCAACAGCATTAGCCTAACTTACTTCAACTTTATTTACTTTTGACTCTGCACCCTGGGGGCAAATGTCAACACAGTGAACAGGCAAATAACATCTAAGTATCATTGTGAAAATTATTTGGACCTCATAGACCTCTAAAAAGGTCTTAGGGATTTCCGAGAATCTGTGGACCACACTTTGGATATTGTGCTTCGTAGGGGGCACACTCCCTAGATTTTATACCTGTGGTTTATTATAAGCCTCCCAACATACCTACCTAGGTGGATCATCATGAACATGTTTTATTGTAATACATTTTGGCTACAATTCAAGATATGTTGATGTTCTCAGAAATTCCTTATGATATTCTTAGAACCTGAATATTTAGGTCCTAGAATTTTCCCAAGTTCCTGTGAAATTTTAGAATCTGAACTGGTGGGGCACCTGGGTAGCTCAGTTGGTTAAGCTTCCAACTTCGGCTCAGGTCATGATCTTGCAGTGCGTGAGTTCGAGCCCCGCGCTGGGCTCTGTGCTGACAGCTCAGAGCCTGGAGCCTGCTTCAGATTCTGCTGTCTGTGTCTCCCTCTCTCATGCTCTTATGTGTCATCCCCCACTCATGCTCTGTCTCTCTGTCTCTTTCAAAGATAAATAAACATTAAAAAAATGTTTTTAAAAGAATCTGAGCTATTGTCCTTTTTGTAGGCTGTTTTAGATGAATATTGAATTAACAGCATAAAATAAAATCAATAATAAATTATTTAGAGAGGAGAAAGAAAATTCTTGCATTAAAATTTCCTATTAGGAGATTAAAATTTAACATATTTATGAAAAGAGTAAGATAAAGGTCGATTTCTTCATAAAGTTTTCTTTATCCAGGCAATGTTGCAGCCACTCCATCCTTCATCTTCTTCCTGCCAAAATATGATTTCCGAGGGTGACCACGGAAAGGATGAACGGTTTTGGAGGGGAGGAGATCCTCCCCAGGTCACAAATGCCACTGAAGATGGTTCAGAAAGGGAACCTCTTGCTCACCCAATGATGATTGACAAAAGTCACCAAAGTCAAGCAAATGCAGAGCATGCTACACCAAATTCAGAATCTCCAGAGGCCGTCTTGCAGCTGAAGTCAACACAAAACAACAGGGCACAAAGCCAAGCACAAAAGACCTCAAAGGAAATCTTTAGCTCCCTACCTGGTTCCCAGGAACGACTGCTGCAGGCCACCCCCCAGATGGTTCCTGCTGAAATGAACCATCCTGCTCTGGCACCTGCAGACAGAAAAGAGATGGCTAACATCCAGGAGGGAAAGGATGAGCGAGAGCAAAAGGAACTGCAAGAACTGTTGTCAAAACTTACAGTTGCCTTCACTCTAGAGATGCCACCAGGTAAGGTTTTCACAATCAATGGAGAGAGTAATGGCCAGGGATTCAGGCTGTCTTTTCTTTTTTTTTTTTTTTTTAAATTTTTAACTAATTTATTTTTTTAATGTTTTATTTATTTCTGAGAGAGAAAGAGAGACAGCATGAGCAGGGGAGGGTCAGAGAGAGAGGGTGACACAGAATCTGAAACAGGCTCCAGGCTCTGAGCTAGCTGTCAGCACAGAGCCCGACGCGGGACTCAAACCCACGAACCATGAGATCATGACCTGAGCTGAAGTCAGACGCTTAACCGACTGAGCCACCAAGGTGCCCCTCAGGCTGCCTTTTCAACACTTGATTTTATCACATTATCCCAACAGCTACAATTCATTTAGTGAGTAACCAAATCTTTTGGACATCAGTAGCATCTCTGAACTTGAGGTCTAATATTGCCCAATTTACAAAGTTTTTGTGGGCACTAAAGGTGATAGACCATAAGAGATTTTACTATAGCATCTGGCACAATCCCAGCATTCCATAGTAGTAAATAACTATAAATATTTTAGAAATAAGCAGCTTATCTATTCATAGATAAACTGGAGAAACAAAAACAAAAAGTGAAAATGGGATGAAAATGTCAAAGACCACAAGACTTTCGTAGAAGAGAAGCCAAGTTTTATGTGAAATTTCCATTATGAAATATTAAATGATAAAATATAAGTAAATAACAAATAGTAGATAATTTTGTTATTGCAGTCAGTAGTGTCAGTAGCACTACAACAAATATAATTGGGCAGCCTGGTGTTACTGTTTAAAAAGGGGGGTAATCATGATACTCTTCCAGAGCACAGTTGATTACGTTTCTATAATGTAAGCAGTACCATCATTATCATCATCATTTTCTTCAGAAGCTATGATTCATTGCTAAATTCTGAAGGCTATTTTTAAAAATCTTCTTTAAAATTAAATTAAAATTTAATAAAAATTTTAATCTTAAAATTAAAAGGATCTCTTTACTATAGTTATTTCTTCTGTTTTGGACTGATACAGTCTTATTTATAGTGTTTTGTTGCCTTTGGATATACCTTATACCTATATCCATGTCCTTTTCGAAAGCCTAAAATCTTTTATGTTGAGTGATCATCTAGAGATTTGTGAGGAGGCCTTCTCAAAATATTTCTGAATTGGTGTGTGAGTTTGCCAGAGCTGCTATAACAAAGTACCCACCACGGAGTGGGTAGCTTAAACATCACAGATTAATTTTCTCACAGTCATGAAGGTTAGAAGTGTGAGATCACACTTTCAGTGGGCATCCCTATCCAAATTTGTTCTCTTAATAAAGACACTACTTCTATTGGATTAGGATCTGCCAGTATAACTTCATTTTGATTTAATTAACTCTTTAAAGAATATGTTTCCAAATATAACCACACTGTGAGGTACTCTGGTTAGGACAGCCACATATGAATTTGGGGAGTGACACAATCCAGCCCATAACAGTTGGTGAGCTGGAAAATCAGTACCTCATAATGTCGGTTGTATATTGAAGTTGGCCGAACCAAGTCAATGAAGTAAGTATTTGGTGATTCTAAAAATCTCTACTGTGAAGAGAGTTGGAGTTATAATTCTTGCATTAGAGACACAAGATTACCAAGATGCCCAAAGCATGCTCAGACTGCCTGAGACCAAAACAGGATGAGAACTCCTTGTGCCTCGTTCTGAGGCTGACACAAAATTCCACCCACTGTGTTTCCTTTTTAACTTCACTGGGGTCATGATGAGTACTCAAAGCAAAGTCAACATCCACTTGAAGGTTTTAGGAAAATTTCACATAAAAATTTGACTTTTATTCCAGAAAAATCTCTTAGTCTTTGACATCTTCATCTCATTTTTTTGTTTTGTTTTGTTTGTCCAACTGAGCTTATAAAAGCTGCTGATTCCTCACAGCCCTCGCAAGTGTAGCAGGCTGTGTTGCACATCCGCTGTCACTAATAAGCTAGGCCTACTACGCACATTGGGAAGACCTTATCCCAACACTTGTGCAGGTTGATACCTAAAACTAAAAGGCACATGAATATTTTACTTTACTTTATCAGTCTATATATAAAAAACATACCTATATACCTCTTTATACACACATGATTATATTATTAAAAGGAAAAATCATGGAAGGGTAAAGCTTATTTCTACATTTAGATGATGCAGTAATGTGGAGAGGTGCAGTTAGCATTGTCCAATCTTGTAGAAAATACCCCCAAAAAAGTATGTCTCAAAAAATTACCTTGACTTCCACTTAAGTTTATTTATTATTTTGTTTGCTTTTGGGTTTTTTCCCCTTCATAGTTTATTGTCAGGTTGGTTTCCATATAACACCCAGTGCTCATCCCAACAAATGCCCTCCTCCATGTCCATGGAGGACCCCTCTTCCCCTCTCCCCCACCCCCATCAGCCTTCAGTTTGTTCTCAGCATTCAAGAGTCTCTCATGGTTTGCCTCCCTCCCTCTCCCCAACTATTTTTCTCCTTCTCCTCCCCCATGGTCTTCTGTTGAGTTCCTCCTAATCCACCTGTACGTGAAAACATATGGTATCTGTAACTTAAGTCTAAAGAGAGCCATTGGGATGTTTCTACTAGAAGTATGCATTATTATACAAAAGTGCTTATGATGTTACCAAGAGGATATACATTTTCCCTTTTTGTTATCATGGTAGTGTATACTCCACAATGATTCCACAAATGCTAATTGGTAAGATTTAAATTTATAGTCTTATTTCTTTTTGGTCAGCCCTGTTTCCTTAATCCTTGTAAGCATAGGATCTATGTTAATCTTCATGGCTATTTGCATGTAATAAACATGGTTTCTCCTCTCTCAAATATTTCTAAGTAAGTTTATATCTTTATTCAATCTGGTTTTGAATATGGTCTTGTTTGCAAATTCTTCTTAGCCATTGGTGATAAGGGTTATAAAAGTACACTCCATCATTTATGCATAATCTCTGCATGCTTGCCAAAATTACACCGAAAGTGGGTAACAGAGCAAGAAGTGTGATAAGCGCACTGACCTATTGTGCTGGAAGGCCCCCAAGACATCATGCTCTTTTTGTCCCTGACAAGGAGGACACACATTAGGGCATGTGTAGGGTGGGGGTGCAGGTCCTGGCAAGAACAGAAGCAGGAAAAGAAATGAAGGGGGGAAAACCCCAGCTTTTACCTTCACAGGGTCTCTTCCGTTTCCCTGCCTCATTGTAACTGACTATTCTTCCACATTGGAGCTGTGCTAAGGAGTCAACACATTTTGGAAATTAAGATGAACTTTAAATTACTTAAAGGCTAAGACTAAAGCAGTAAGGCTAATGGTCAATTAGGCAGTCGTACACATGAACTGAATAAAGTCCTTCATTATCACGATAGGGTAAAAGAATTTCAAGACTATGAGAGTTTGATAGAAGGTATGTAGATGAGGTTCCCCAAACTTTAATTTCCAAATGGTGGGTTGAAAATCAGTAGCAAACAATTTGCTCAAACTTGTAGTGAAGGAATTTACTTTACAGTATAGGAACAGGGATGTTTTTCTCTGTATAGTTGTATGTCTTTCCTTTCTCAACCTAAGTTATATTGTTCCTGCTTTTGCTTTTTTTCCCCACTTGACAATATACCTTAGACATTGAGTAATTTCATGTTTTAAATGCTGCATAATATCACAGAGTATAAATGTACTATAATTTATTTATTGGTATATAATTAAGTTGCTTCCAATTTTTTATTACCATAAGAATGGTTTGGTGAGTGCCTTTATAACCTATATGTTTGTCCTCATATGTGAGTATACCTCTAGGATCAATTTCTGGAAAAGTAATTCTTAGGTTAAAAATTACGCATGTTAAATTTTGGTTGATAAATGCCAAACTATAGATCTTTCTACAACACAACCCCTATTATAATGGATCGTAAGGCACCACTCAAACCATTCATCGGCAGCTATACAACAGAGGTTCCCACAGCATGGTCCCTGGACCAGTGGCATCAGAATCACCTATGACCTTGTCAGAAATGCAAATTCTCGGGCCCCATCCCGGGTACCCTCTATTAGTTAGGGATCTTCAGAGAAACGGAACCAATAGGATGTAATATAGATGTAAAAAGAGACTTATTTTTAAGAAATTGGCTCATGTGATTATGGAGGCTGACAAGTCCCAAGATCTACTGTCCACAAGTTGGAGACCTAGGAGAACCAGTGAGGGCAGTTCCAGTGCAAAAGCTGGCAGGCTGGAGACTTAAGAAAGGGTGATCTTTCCATTGGAATCTGAAGGCAGAAGACACCTGATGTCCCAGCTGCAAGGCAGTCAGGCAGAAGGACTTCTCTGACTCAGCCTTTTTGCTTACTTCAGGCCTTCAACTGATTGAGGTCCATCCATATCAGGGAAGGCAGTCTGCTGTGGTTGGTCTGCAGATTCAATGTTAATCTCATCCAGAAACACCCGTACAGCACACCCAGAACAATGTTTGACCAAGTATCTGAGCACAGCAAATATCTGACCAAGTAGCGAGTCAAGTTGAGGCATAAAATTAATCATCATATGTACTAAATCAGAGCTCTTAGGGAAGGACTAGAAATCTGTTTTTACACTGTCTATCCAGGTGATTCTGATATACTTAGAGTTTGAAAACCTCTGCTCTACAGTGGGATTTCTGGCTACTCAGATTATTGCTCAGAGTGATGGAAAATGTCCTTTAAGAACCCACGACCAAGTTGTATTAGTAATTGATCATGGCAAATAACAACCATCTTATTTTCCGGGTAACCTAGAAAAAGGGCATCATCAACAGGAACTGGAGAGAGGTAGTTTTTATTCCTTCTCTGTGCTAGAGCTTTGGCACGATCAGCTTGGAAACCTTTAGGTGCTTTCTCTGAAGGACTCTCCTGTTTCTTGATTTCAGGCTCACAATCTTCGGTAAACACGGACCTGTATTGTGGAGCTGAGCGGCTGTGCAGGGCCTTCTCTGCCCTTGTTGATCAAATCACTCTATCCAACTTGAAGTGATAAGGAGTCCAGGCACAAAGGTCCCTTGGATGATGATGAAACATATTTTCAAAATCTATATTAAAAGAACTAAGCCTTTTACCTCTCTATAATTTGATGTGAAATGTGAAGAAAATAAGTTGTTGTTTTGTTGTTGTTGTTGTTTTGGATCTCCCTACTCATGTATCTCAGTTCTGCAGTTCCAACTAAAGCCTTGGGAGTGAGGGAAAAGGAAAGAAAAGGCCAAGTCAAATCTGGTCTGTTGGGTCTCCAAGAGAGGGCCATTCTTTTTTTTTTTTTTTTCCCCGAGGAGAGAGAGAGAGACAGACAGCGTGAGCAGGGGAGGGTCAGAGAGAGAGGGAGACACAGACTTTGAAATAGGCTCCAGGCTCTGAGCTGGCAGTCAGCACAGAGCCCGACGCGGGGCTCGAACCCACGAACCGCGAGATCATGACCTAAGCGAAAGTCGGACGCTCAACCGACTAAGCCACCCAGGCGCCCCAAGAGAGGGCCATTTTTAATTCGAATACCTTGGTAGTAATATTCCAATGTGTAATCTACATAATCAATGTGACTGTCTTCTTCAAGTAGCATTTAAATTAGTGAATTGATGACCAAATTTTCTTTTTTTTCCAGTATTAATTTCTTTCTTTTTTTTCTTTCTTTTTTATTTTTTAATTTACATCCAAGTTAGCATATGATGCAATAATGATTTCAGGAGTAGATTCCAGGGATTCATCCCCTATATATAACACCCAGTGCTCATTGCAACAAGTGCTCTCCTTAATGCCCCCTACCCATTTAGCCCATCCCCCCTCCCACAACCCCTCCAGCAACCCTCAGTTTGTTCTATGTATTTAAGAGTCTCTTATGTTTTGTCCCCCTCTGTTTTTAAATTATTTTTCCTCCCTTCCCTTATGTTCATCTGTTTTGTATCTTAAATTCCACATATGAGTTAAGTCATATGATATTTTCTTTCTCTGACTAATTTCGCTTAGCATAATGCCATCTAGTTCCATCCACATTGTTGCAAATGGCAAGATTTTATTCTTCTTTATTGTCAAGTAATACTCCATTGTATATATATAACACATCTTCTTTATCCATTCACATGTCAATGAACATTTGGGCACTTTCCATAATTTGACAATTGTCAATAGCACTGCTATAAACATTGGGGTGCATGTGCCCCTTCAAAACAGCACGGCTGTATCCCTTGGATAAATACCTAGGAGTGCAATTGCTGGGTTGTAGGGTAGTTCTATTTTTAACTTTTTGAGGAAACTCCATACTGTTTTTCAGGGCGGCTGCACCAGTTTGCATCCCCACCTGCAGTGCGTAAGAGATCCTCTTTCTCCACATCCTCGCCAGCGTCTGTTGTTGCCTGAGTTGTGAATCAGCCACTCTGACTGGTGTGAGGTGGTATCTCATTGTGGTTTTGATTTGCATTTTCCTGATGATTGAAAAAATGAGCATTTTTTCATGTGAGCTAATGACCCAGTTTTCTATCTGGATGCTCCTGATGGAGATCAGGCTTGTCAAAGAACTAAACACACACACACACACACAGACACACACACACACACACACACGAGTATATGCAAAACTGATGAAATCTGAATAAACTTTGTGGCTTGTACCAATGTTGATTTCTTGGTTGCATTATTGTATAATAATTATGCAAGATGTTACCATTGGGGAACTGGATGAAGAGTCTACAGGATGTCTCTGGGTTATATTTTTATAACTTTATATGAACCAACCATGGTCTTAAAATAATTTTAATTTTATTATTTTTTAATATTTTTATTTATTTCTAGGAGAGAGAGAGAGAGAGAGACAGCGTGAGCAGGGGAAGGTCAGAGAGAGAGGGAGATACAGACTCTGAAATAGGCTCCAGGCTCTGAGCTGGCAGTCAGCACAGAGCCCGACGTGGGGCTCGAACCCACGAACCATGAGATCATGACCTAAGCGAAAGTCGGACGCTTAACCGACTAAGCCACCCAGGCGCCCCAAAATAATTTTAATTTTAAAACATGAACATTTCTCACTAAAATCCTACATCCAGTGAGTTTGGCTAAGATATTTATCTGCCTCCCTTCTCTGTATGGATGCTTAATTTAATGATGTCCAAAGTAATCACTATCACTCTTTAACTATTTAATTTTTTTTTAACTAGTAGAGCACTTCGTTTCTAAGCACCTTGTAAGCACCAAGTCATTGACTCCTCACAACAAAACTAGCATGTAGATATATCATTTTATGAGGAAACATTGGCACAAAGAATTTCAGTAACTTGTCAAAAGTTGCTTGGCCAGTAGCTGATGAAGTTGAGATTGGAATGCAGCTTCTGAGCCTGTACTCTGCTCTGTACTTTCTCTATATAAATATGGCTGTGAGTCCAGTCTTTTGCATAGTGTCTTGATGTGCAATCCATGTTGTATCTAGAGTCCTGGATTTTTATTTGTATGATCTGTAATTTCTAGTACTGTCCCAGAATAAAATGATGGCCACTTAAATAGGATTAGAGGTAAGTTATCCCCAGTCAATCTCATGCTAATACTTGCTTTTTAGTCTATCAGGTTTTTTTTAAATTTTGCTTTTATTCACTCTCCTTCTCACTTTATCCCAGCTTGTTCCTTACAAGTTTTATAAGCATCCCTTAGAACACAGATCAGCAAGCAACAGCCCACAGGCCAAACCCTGCCTGCTCCCTGTTTTGTCCAATCTATGAACTAAGAGTGGTTATTACATTTTTTAAAATGGTTGAAAGAGTCAAGAAAAAGAAGAAAATGTTGTGACACTTGGAAATGATATGGATTCAGGTTCCATTGTCAATAAGCAAAGCTTTATTAGAACATCGCCGTGCACTTTCATTCACATAGTGTCTATGGTTACTTTTATTCCACAAAAGCAGACTTGATGATTCGTTGTAACAGAGACCAGACCTACAAGCATATGATATTTACTATCTGATCCTTTACCGGAAAAAATGAGCAGATCCTGCTGTATAGACCAAGGTGAGAGGGGAGTCACAGGCAAGCTCTTCTGTCAGCAAGAGTGGCATTTCTTCAATGATTTATAAGAGATAATAAGTTCATGTTGATGGTTTTTAGGAATGTGATGAAAGGTATTAGAAAGAGTGGCACGAAAGCAAAACCATAAGCCTACGTAGGGGCGCCTGGGTGGCTCAATCTGTTAAGCGGCTGACTTGGGCTCAGGTCATGACCGCACGGTTTGTGAGTTCAGCCTCTGTGCTGATAGCCAGAGCCTGGAGCCTGCTTCAAGTTCTGTGTCTCCCTCTCTCTACCTCTCCCTCACTCATTCTCTGTCTCTCTCTCAAAAATAAATAAGTATTTTTAAAACTTTTAAAAAAAAATGATAAAGTGGCAGCTTTTAATGTGCTCATTCTCTTCACAAAGAAAAGCTGAAGGTTAACAAGAAAAGGCAGTTCCTTCCCCAGACTCTCTTCCCCTGTTGTTAGGACTTGTTTAATTCTCAGTTGCAGCTGTCTTCTGATAACCCTTTGGATAAGATCTTTAGTTTAAGGAGGACCTTAAACCTTCAGTGAAAACATTTTCTGAAGCTTCCCTCAGGTATGGAAAAAGCAAGTCAATTGTTAACATACTGAATGAAATTCAAACTGGTTGTCAAGCGTTGGTTGTATAGTACAATTGGAGAGATGAAGTAATTAGATATATAAAAATCTCATTGTGTCGGGATCTCAAATACATTTGCTCATTGAACTTCTCTGTTATGAACTTCATTCAGGTCTGGTCACTTCTCAGGGGAAAATTTGTTATGGATTCTTTTATTATAATGCTGTTCATTTTACTTTTAGTTTGCCTTGCAATGCAAAGTTATAACTAACCACTTACAGGGTTTTAATATTTAATCAAATAGAAAATAGGCTAATTGAAAGATACTTATACTTACTGTTCTTTTCTTAGTGTTTAGATTATCAATAATGGTAATATGAAATATTGAAATATGGGGCGCCTGGGTGGCTCAGTCGGTTGAGCGTCTGGCTTCAGCGCAGGTCATCATCTCACTGTTCCGAGCTAGAGCCTCACGTGGGGTTCTGTGCTCACAGCTCAGAGCCTAGAGCCTGCTTAGGATTCCGTGTTTGCCTCTCTCTCTGCTCCTCTCCTGCTTGTGCACTGTCTCTCTCTCTTTCTCAAAAATAAATAAACATTAAAAAAATTAAAATATTGAAATAAAAAGACTCCTTGGGGCACCTGAGTGGCTCAGTCAATTAAGTGTCCAACTCTTTATTTCAGCTCAGGTCTTGATCTGAGGGTTGTGAGTTTAAGCCCTGCATTGGGCTCCATGATGTACGTGAAGCCTACTTAAAAAAAAAAAAAAGACTCTGGGGCTCCTAGGTGGTTCAGTCGGTTGAGCGGCCAGCTCTTGACTTTGATTTGGGTCATGATCTCACAGCTAGTGGGTTTGAGTCCCACATCCAGCTGTGTAGTGGTACCGTGGAGCCTGGTTGGAATTCTGCATCCTTCTCTTTCTGCCCCTTCCCCACTTGCTCTCTGTCTCTCTCCTAAAATAAATAAATAAAAAAAAAACTTAAAAAAGACTCCAATAATGTTACTTGGGATCCAGAGCTTTTATTGATTTTGTTTCCATTAGAAGAATGCTTTATTTGCCATTGCATATTGTTTTGTTTGTTTTTTGCTTTATTCGTTATTCAAAAATATTCTTTCAAACAAGATTTTATGTATTACAGTCAGTAACTCGTAATAAATAAAGCCCATTATGCCTGTACGTAAGCAGTGGCTACTGGCTTGGAAGTCATGCAGTGTATTCAAGTTAAATGGATGGGACTCTAGTTCACCAAGATCCAGCATCCCAGAGCAATCAATCAGAGTGAATACAAGCAATGTGACTTTCCCAATCCCCTGATCATCCTTGGAAGCTACTTTAACTCTTTCAGACAGTGGGATGAGGTGGCAGTAAAGCCACTCTTTGAAGGAACATGCTAGCAGGCTAAAATAATGAAAATCCATAAGTAGGTACTCTGAGAGAATTTGGCTTAATATTTACCTCTGGACATTCCCACCATTTCAACTAATGAAATGATCAATAGTCAAGGAAACAATGCTTGTTTGTTTTTTAATTCCAAGATGTGAATTAGCTCTGAGGTTAGGTTTATTTTCTCTTTATTTGCAGGCCACTGGTGACTTTCCCAATGAGCTTAGACCCACTTCTGTGCAAATGCATGCTTATCACACCTTCAATCAACTCTTTCTTCTTTAGGAAAGGTGTTCTTAGCTGCTGAGAATATACACCTGAAAGCAGAGAAAAGGAACTAGTCATTAGAGCACCAAATTATTCTCAGGTTAATTAAATGTCAATAAATTGGTTTTAAAGTTTTTATTCCTGTCACTCCATCAAAAGTCTGTATAAATTTATTGCAGGAGTGTCTATGTAAACCTATGGTTATGTGTCCTTTGCAGTTTAAATTACCTAAATTAAATCAATTATACTAAAGACATTTCCTTGTTAATTAATATGTATGTATTAAGATATGTTTTTCTGATTAAAAAAGTAAAAGTGATCATTATATAATTTTAATACAAAAATATACAGAAAAACTTTATATTGCCCATAATATAATCTTTTAGAGATAACCATAGTTTTTTGCATACACACTTTATGCCATAATTTAGTGAACCATTACTTATTATGCAACATTCCAATTATTTCCAAATTTTCTACTGTTATAAATAGCATTGCAGTGAAGATTCGTGTACTGAATGATTGGCTACATCTCTGAATATTTCTTTAGGGTAGAGTTCTAGGTAAGTAATTTCTAAAGATGTTTCTAGGAAATTTCTTGGAGTAAGTAAAGTAAAAAGATCAAACATTGGCACATCGGATTATTTGTATTCCTGAAGCATTGTTTTCTCTAATGTTTGGTGTTTGAAAAAAAAAAAAACATTTACCAGCTAGACACCAACTACAAATATCATCAAATTATAAATCTAAATTTTAATGTTCGCATCATGAAGGAATGCAAAGACTCACAGTTTTTCCAGAACATACAAACTGCCAGTCTCAGGCAGGCAGGTTTTTAAAATTTCTCTCACTGGCAGAGCATGATCTGTCGAAGGAAAGGGCCATTGTTTTTTGACACAAAGATATACTTCAAAATCCCTTCATTTGCATTGAAGCTCTTACTAACCCATGAGTTAACATCAAATCTGTCATTTTCTATTTGCAAATTATTAGCCTACTATTTTCCTAAATCAGTTAATAACTCTTTCACTCCCTCTTTCTCTCTGCCTTGACATAACCCATCATAATTTGGTGGTTATACCTAGTTACACCATTTTCACACCTTATGGATATTTCAGCATTCAGTTACTAACTCATATCTTTCTAGACTAATTAATAATGATCTTTTAAGTCTTTCCTCAAGTGAGGATATATCTGGACCTCAGAATTTTTGGAATTCTCATTTCTAGATGCCCTCTGTTCCTGCTTAGCACTATTATAAACAACTATAGTATCTAGGTCATCACCCAGCTCAACAAGCTGTCTTTGGGGTAAAGCTCTTCCAGATTCAATTCATGGTTAAATACATGCCTCTCATAAATTTCTTTTTTATAGAATCACAGAACATTAGAAAGAAGAACATAGAGAGACTTTATGGGTCATCTAATTCTTACCACATCCCTCTTTTTCAGACGAAGAAACTGAGGGCTAAATAAGTTAATTTGGTTGACTGAGGTTGCATAGCTATTTAATATCTCTTGTTTTCATAATTTTTGGCCCAATAGTAACAAATATGATATGTTGACATATAAAATGGGAGTTTTACGGTTTGGGGTTTTTTAAAAATATTTTGGGGGAAGAGGAGAAAGGCAGAGGAAGAGATAGAGAAAGAGAGGGAGGCTCCATACTCAGTACACATCCCAATGCAGGGCATGATCCCACAACCTTGGGATTATGACCTGAGCCAAAATCAAGAGTCACTTGCTCAACCAACTGAGCCACCCAGGTGCCCAGGAGTTTTACGTTTTTAGCAAAGTATGATTCATAGCAACAATTCTCAAGTGTATTTAAACTATTAAAATTGAGGATATCAAAATAAGAACCTTGTTGCACATTATGTAGACATATTAGTTCTTCCCTTCTGCTCTGGTGATGTGATTTTCCTGAGAACTACAGAGATAAACATCTCTTCACCTCACCCCCATCCCAACCTTGTAGCATATTAATCCCCCAAGGACAATAGAAAAAGGTAGTGGAGAATCCGTGCAGGTACATCCAGAGCCCAGTTGAGCCACTAGAGACTTAAGCCTCTTGAGATGAAATCTCGATGTTCCAGCAACTATTTAACTTTTAGACATGGTGTCTTCTTGACCCAAGACCCACTTTGATTGTGATTATACAGTCCAAATGGAAAGCTTTGTTTCCTGATCTGCAAACAGTTGTTTATGTCAAACATTAAAATAACTTCAATAAAGTGAAATGTTCCCTCCTGCTACATAGTCATTCTGACTAAAGTTTGCAGACCAGCTGAGTCAACGGCAACTCTGTAGCAAGATTAAAAAAGTGGCTTCTAAAGCTGAAGATAAATCTACTGCCTTTAAAAAGAATAAGGAGAATAAGAAGATAGAAATGCTATGTTGAAATATGCTCCAAAAATTACATGAAACTTCTGACTATTCTGATAGCCACGTTGCCAGCAAGCAAACTGAAAGCCGTTTTAGAGAAAGACCTTGTTTGTGTGTGTATAGTTATTCTCATATTCATCTGAACACAAATAGTATTATATTCATTTATTCTATAGATAATTTAGTAATTCAAAGTGAGTACCAATAAATATTAGTGTCATTTGAGTATGACAACTAAATATAAGAATGGAAGAAAGAGTCCTACAGTACAAATGAAGAAAATAGAGAATTCTATTGATGCTGATGTCCAAACAGCCTCTGTTTAAAATAATTTTTAAATATTGGTAACCAACATTGAAAGACACTTATTTTTGTATTTCTTTAGTAGCTAAGCTGGTAAAAGAATATTTCCTCTAAATGTGGAAATCAGTTTGGTTACAGTAACATTTGTCAAAATAATAAACTTATCTATAAATAACTGCAGTGGATTGATTATATGGTTTAATGGATCAGCAAATCATAAGGACTTTTAGTGAGGTTAAAATGAACCAGATACAATATCTTGGGAAAGTGTTGTTCTAGAAATATTACTGTTAAGTGTTATTTTAATAGAGAAATTATAGGAATATATAACAATTCTCACAATAAAATATAGACATGTAAACTTTAGTTATGCCTCAATTTTGCACTAGTGCTTAAATACTTCTAAGTGTTACTACCACCCAAACAGGCTTTGCTGCAAAGATTGGAAGCTCATTGGTTGAAACAACTCTAAAAATGGAACAAAAACAATATGAATAGGCCCAGGTATCTGTCTCTCAGCTTATTCACACGGGATCATTTGCCCTAATTTTAATTCTGTAAGGGATACTTCTGCTAGTACTCCAGAGAAGTCTGTTTGAATAAAATATTTACATCAGTGAGAATCTCTAAATTTGTCAGAAGTTCGAAATTACTAAAAATTAATCAGTCAGGTTGCTGGAAGCTAATTACATATTTGAGATTTGTTCAAAAAGCAACAAGGAGTGAATCTGCAAGCCAGCCAATTTTTCTGCCCTTTACTTCACCAAGTACATTACAAGGAGCCTCTCCATTTACATGAAAGCATTCTTTTTTTCCATTTAAAAGAGGCAAGTGCTTGTGTGTTGTGAATATTCCCCAGACTTACATTCAAATCTTCCCAAATCCATAGCATACGAAGACAGGTTATGACTGCTAATATTCAGACTAATCACTTTATACTTTTTGTTATATTTTGAGAATCATGCTTTTCCTTACTCGCCTTTCTTGACTCTTCCTTGCTGCTGTTTACATGAAGTATGAAAATGAGGACAATATGTTGATATAAACAGATACCATGAAATACCAAAGGAAGTGCTGTCTTCCTATCACTTATGTGCTCTTGGGTCTGCCCCTGAGAGGAATATATGTGGCAATGGATTCCCCTAAAGCTATTTTCCTCTTCCTCACAATGCATTACACTCATACTTGATTCACCATTTCGAAAAACATGGGACCTAGAGTTGACCACCTTGTTTTCTCTCTGTGTGCTGTGGATGCACTGTTGAAATCTTCTCTTCCTTCCCAGCCAATTGCCTCCTTCCTAAGCCATGGTTCCTGGAGAGAACACAGTCCACATAGATGTCCCAGAAGAGTTGGGCCAAATCCCAAAATAGTGCCCCATGTTTCAAGTTCTCAGATGATTTAAGGTAGATCATAAAGTCCCAGAAACCTGAAACGGTGTTAGAAATTCGAGGCTTCCGCATTTCTAGGAGGAGGACTGAAGAAGATTCCCAGCACTGAGGATCAGCTTGATTAAGGGCCAGCAGGTCTGTCTGGCTATGGCAGGAGAAAGGAGACACACAGCACATTCCCACAATGAGCAGGGAGCAGGTAAGGGTCAAGGGGCGGTAGATCCCTCTTCTGTTTCCAGGATCGGCCATGGTGCTGAAACTGCACAGAATGGAAATATCTTATGAATCTTGCTTGAGCTCCACTCAGTAATGAAAATAATTATGCCTTTAAAAACCTTGGTGTCAACAAAGAAAATACACCATTGCACCTAGGAAAAGTCTTATCATAGCTCCCATATCATAAACCCCATTTTACCTAAAATGACACATTGTCAAGCCAGGTACTATAAAACCAAGATATTTAGATTAAGAAGTGTTTATTCCTAAGACATGTTCCTTTGTGACATGAATAAGTGAACTTGTTTTTCTCAAATACAGAGGAGCATAGTTTAAAAGAATCTTAAGTGAAAATTTAAAATCTTTGCTGCATGGCTTTAATTATTCTATAATATCATAATTTACCCTACCTATTTCTAATTTAGGACTCACATGCAATTAAGAATTTCAATATATTTTATCCTTAAATGTTTTCTTATTTGGGGTCACCTTCAATTTTTAAAAAGAAAAAAGTAGTAAAATGTTATAAATAAAAATAAAGTAGTGTGCTGAAAGTATAAGAACTAAGGGGCATATATTCAATCAGAGTAGAATTAATAGACATTTTAAAATGCTCTACAATTCTGATATAACTTTCATAAAAATGATGTTTTATCATTTCTTTCTTCTTGCTACAAATCTCAAGAATTTTAATGAAAATATTCACCTCTCACTCAACTTTTCTGGCTCTCAAAGGCTGTTACAATAAAATTAAACCATATACCACTTTGAAATTATTATGTTACACTTCAGACAAGTGCAGTGAGAAATAATGTCCTTAAAATAATATGAATCTAAATTTTCCTTTTTTCCAAGGAAACAAGCTTATATTACTCTTTAAGAGTATTCAAAATGTATATCACACGGAAACAACTCTAACATAAAGAAAAATCAGGAGAGTATATGCGGCTAACTTTTAGTTTTATCTTATATTTCCAAACCTTCTAGATGTTAGTATCATGAAGGCAAGCAAGACACATCTCATAGGGATACTTACGGGAATACATCTATATTGGAATATGTAAGGATAACACCTTAAGATGGAATCTTTCTCTACTGCACAGCAGCAGAACATATTGAGGTAACCTTAAATCAATATTCCAGAACTGCCTTTGAACAATGCAGGTTTCTATTTGGAAGAGGTACGTTGAGATACAAGATTATTCAAAAATATTTAGATCGCTTACATAGGATCTCTCCCTGAACAAAACTGTATTCAGTACGTCCTCCTCTGAACTAAAATATCAAAGTGGAGTTGCCCCCAAAGGCTGTTTTCCTTAGGGGACAAGTCCAAGTGTCAGTGGGAAGTTATTGGAAGAGGGCGGGACGCTGTCCAGTGTGCTGAAGTTAGTGTTGTCCTGGACTCCCTGCCTGATTGCACCACAGCGCTCATACAGGCTCCTTTAGATTCCCTTTTCAGGAGTCTTTCTCGAGCGTGGAAGTTCCTCAGCCCTGGGGTCCTTCGTGCACCACGCTACGAGCCTCGCGCTATGCTCACTGGGTCCCAATCCCACACCTGGTTCCACGGCCTCACCCACATCAGGGTGTAGCTGCCAAGGACCCGCTGTGTCCTTTGTGCCCCATTATTTTCCTTACACAGAGGCTCAACTCCCAGGTCTCAGGAGGGCACCCCTTCCCACTTACCTGCTCAACCCTCTCTGGATTCCCTCGAGTGTCTGGAGAGGAAATGCTCAGGCTGCTCCCGGAGCGAGTGACTGTCCCCAGCCCCGGCGTCCTGAAGGCTACGGTGCCTCTTAAGCAGTGGGAGTGTTCGGCGCCTCTCCAAGTCTACGTCAAAGCGCCGGGAAACTGCCGCCACCTCTCGCCCCCAAGTCCATCTCCCGCACTCTCTTTCTCCCTCCCTCCCCTAGAGATCTCACTTCAGGTAACCAGCAGGCTTAGCCACACACACCCTCACCGACCCTGACGCACAGCTACCCTCCACCCAGTGGAACTGAGCCTTTATGCGGTTTGGCTTCCCGGTCTTACCTCGGGAGGAGCGATGCGACGCAGGAACTGGAAAGTTGGGACCCAGCTCTGAGACGGTCTAGGAGCCAGTGGGGGTCCCTAGATCCCCACCCTCCAGGCGCGCCTTGTTTGAGAATAAACAGATGTGAGGGAAGACCCAGGACTCCTGGGGTCGGAGAAGGCATTAGGGCGCCCAGATAGCGATCAGAAAGGGCTCCATGGGAATAAGGAGCCTCCTAGAAACATGGGTGTGAATTTCTCCGCCTGTCTGTAGTCAGAGGCTGGGGGTAGGAAAACTCCCATGGGGCAAGGATGTGGGTAGGGAGATGGCATTGCTGGAAGTTCCCCCTTGACTGGGGACAGGAGACACCATTACCTCTAGGCTCTGTGACCTGGATCCCCTCAAGAGCCCGTGTTGTCGCTGGGGTGGAAGATTCGCCTCAGGGGCCCTGCATTTCACCTGGGACTCCCTTTGGTTCTCAACTCACAGCTAGGTAATACCTGTCAAGCTTACAGAGCTCTGCTGAGCATTAGTGTCCTCCCTTCACTGAAACACAACCTGCCTGAGGGCCTGAAGTAAAAGTCCTAGCTTTGCAAGTGTTTCCAGGGTTTGCCCCTCGCCTGGAAACCCTCTGAGTGTCCTAAAATCCACTTTAAGTCTCCATTAACTGAAGGCTTTTGTGTCAGCTCAATAGTATCCATGGTTACCTTCCAGAGGGGCACAGGGAGGAACCCAGGTTTATAGCAAGGTTTACTGAAGAAAAGAACTGACAGCTACCCAAAAGATAGAAACAAAGTTCCAAAGAGAATTCTTGAGGGGTTCTGGACTTTTTCTTCTACTCTGAACCTGCATGGGGTGTGCTTTAGTTACTCAATCTGTGAACTGAACATGCTAATGTCTACTTCTAATTACACTGTAGAAGGTGGGGTGGGGGTGGGGGGAGATAATAGGTGAGGTCTTGGACTTGCTTCCTGAACTTCAAGACAGTCTCAGCCTTTTGGAGAAGGTCATTAGAGAAATACAGGTGTGTTAGCACAGGGAGAAGCCTGTGGAAAGAAAAAAGAAAGGAGGATGGAAAGAAGGTATCTTTAAGGAGGTGACTGATGAACTTCTTGGGGAAGGAGTTATACAGGTATCCTGGGGCCAAATGGATATAGTCTTCTCCAGTCAGAGAAGTCAGTATGAGCAAAGACATTGAGGGAGCACTCAAAGCAGTTCTGTGTTTCTAGAGAGAAAATTTAAGGAGAGGAGTGTGAAGAAAGAAGAGAGAACAGAAATTCTGGTTTTGGATGTGTTGACCTTACCTTTGAAAACATTGGTATATTAATATGCAGTGCTTACTTTACTTTCCAATGCCTATGTACCAGACAGTATTCTAGAAGCTATGTATGCAGAAGGAACAAAACAAAGTCCCTCAATTCATGAAGCTTACATTAGAGTGGGGGTGGGGGAAGAACACTGATACATTTTTAAATTTTTTAATGTTTATTTATTTTTGAGAGACAGAGAATGATCAGGGGAAGGGCAGAGAGAGAGAGGGAGACACAGAATCTGAAGCAGGCTCTGGGCTCTGAGCTGTCAGCACAGAGCCTGATGCGGGGCTCAAACTCATGAACTGTGAGATCATGACCTGAGCAAAAGCTGGAAACTCAACCAAATGAGCTACCCAGGTGCCCTAAGAACATGTATATTTTAATTTAAAAATTATATATATGTAAATCATTATAATATATAAATATAACATAACATATAATTATATATATAAATATTATATATGTATAACAATTTGTAGTTCCAGGTTCTGTGTTGCACATTGAGTTTACAGCTATCTATCAAAAACAAACACATAACTAGCTAATTAAATGAACAAATAGTGCTATGTATGAGTCAATAATGAGACCCTATCATTCTGAACTCCCCCCCCCCAAATATATGTGTAATATATCAGGTGTAATAAGAAAAAGAAAAACATTATAAGAAAAAATAAAGGAGGTTTGGAAAAGGATGTGGAGAAGAGCTATTCTATATGGAGTACTGAGAAGCCCTTCCTGGTGAGGAAATATTGAGTAAATTCTATTAATGTGAAAGAACCATACATATACATGGGAAAGAATGCTCCAAGTGGAGCATAAGGGAAGCTTGGAAGAAGTGTGTTGTGAGAAGTGTTTTCTGGGTATAGTGGTAGGAAGTGAGGTCAGAGAGGTGGTCAGAAACCCATCCTGGCTGCTTAGTAGAGCACAGACTGGATAGGGCAGGGCAGAGGCAGCAAGTACACTTGGGAGCTGCTATAATAATTCAAATGAGATATGGTGAATTCAGTACAGGTGGTAGCAGTGGAGTCAATGAAAGTAAGTGGATTCTGAATATATTTTGATGATAGGAAAAACAGGACTTATTGATGGACCAGATGCAGGGTGTAAGAAAAAGAAATTGAACATGACTCCAAGTTTTGGGGGCTAAGCAACTGGAAGTTTGGAATTACCACCAGTTAAGAGAATAAAAGTGTTTTGAGGAATAAGTTTGAGAAAGGAACATCAAGAATTGGGTTTTATTTTTTTTCCCTTAAATAGTTTATTGTCAAGTTGGTTTACATATAACATTCAGTGTTCATCCCAACAAGTGCCATCCTCCATGCCCATCACTCCCCTTCCCTTCTCCCCCACCCCCCCTCAGCCCTCAGTTTGTTCTCAGCATTCAAGAGTCTCTCATGTTTTACCTCCTTCCCTCTCCCCAACTATTTTCCCCCTTCTTCTGCTTCATCTTCCATTTTCAAGATGTCAAGTTTGAGATGACTGTCATCCAATGGAGATGCTGAATAGCCAAGGCAAAGGCGGGGACTAATGGTAAACACTTGGGATACAGCATTCAGGAGAGAAGTTCAGATTTGGGATTTAAGCAATAGGTAAAATCCTCACAGGAAAGTATGTAAAGTGGGTAAAAGAATAGCCAGAGGAGAGACACTAGAAATGCCAACATTTAAGTGATTGACAGGATTAAAAGGAACCAGAAAAGTGTGGTTCCTTAGAAGCTAGTGAGACAGAGATTTTCACAAGAAGGAGGAAATCAACCATATCATACAGATTTAGAAAAGGGGTAAATAAAGTGAAGACTAAGAATTTTCCATTGGATTTGAAAAAGAAGAGGCCACCGAGTTGTTTATTAGGAAGAAATTTTAGTTGAGTATTCATGGAGGAGTGGTGGGTTGAGGAGAAATGGAAAGTGAAGAAATGCAGACAGTGCCTGTGAAACACCTTCTATGAAGTTGGGAAAAGAAGAGGGAGATGGATTGGAATAGAAGGTTAGAGGTTGGGTCTTTGTCATGTTTACAGGCTGAGGGAGAGAAACCACTAGCGAGAGAAGTTGAAAGTCGGGAGAGAAGGACAATCAACATTCTCAGAGGAAATGAGAAGCAAGAGGAATAAGAGAATAAAAAGAAGCCAGTGTTTAACAGAAGGGGGCATAGCTTGCTCTATGAACAAGGCAGAAGGGGGACTATCTCTCTCTGCATTTGTCTGTAGGTAGAATGGTGAGCAGTGGTGCAGAGTTGAGATGGTGAGAGATGGTCTCAATTATCCTAATAAAGTAAGATGCACAGTCAGCCACAAAAAAATGAATGAGGGAGGTGTTAAGAAGGGAACTTAAGGGTGAAAAGACTTTGGGATAATCATTGAAGAGATGAGAGGAGATAAGAAAGAAAGAGACACTAAAGAAAGTACTAAAAGCCCAGGCAAAGTTTGAGACCATAAATTTGTAACTAACCATTTTGCATGCAAGCCTGGTTTTTATGAGGCAAAATAACTTAATGATGAAAATTATTATGCTCTGTAGCCAAACTGGCTGGGTTTACACTATATCTTTCTCATATGTCATATTTCACTGATTCTTAGATGAATTTTTTTTTTCACATTTAACACCGCTGAAATCAGAATGTATCTTTCAGTGGATGGTACTTTGCAATTAGGCAGCATTTTCTTTAGCTTTTTTAAAATAATGAGATATCTACAATTGGCTGTGTTTGTGATTTGATGTAATGTTTTGGGCAACCTGACCTCTGTGAAACAGTTTTCCTGTGTGTAAAATGGGCAAAAATCTCTCCTGTGGCTCATGAAAATAAAATAAAATGAGATCATACATGGAAAATACTTAGAATGGTGCTGCATGTAGCAAGTACTTGAAAAATGTTGGTTGTTATTTTTCTCCTGCAGGGTTCATCTGACTGAACGTAGGAGAAAAGGATGGTCATTATTACATTCACTTAGTGTTAGAGTTGGGTAAGTGCTGATGCAGACAGATACAAAGGACTCAAGGTTATAGAAGCAAGTTAGAAAAAGAGAAGAGGCCATGGTGGAGAAGGAAAGACTAGAAGGAAATGGAGGAAACGAGAGGCCTCAATAAGGGCAATAAGGGAGGGAAAAGGCAGGTGTAAGAGGAATAAAGAAGGAAGGTACTGAAAGGCAGAGAAGTTCTTGTCAAGGAGAGGGATATTTAGGTTTCACATTTTAGAAGTGGAACAGCTCTGAATTCTGACCACAACCACTACAATGAGCGGCTGAAATGGAGCGAAGGTAAAGACCACGGTAGTTGAGCTCCCCCTTTCTCGTATAATGAATTGAAATGGTCACACCTATTTGTAGAAGCTGAGGATGTGTGACATGGCTATCCCAATGATATGGCTTACTTACAACAGCTCTTGTTAATTGGGGTAAAGGCTTTTAAAATATTCTTTAGAAGTCTAGCTAGTGTCTACTCATATGCTTTTTTTTTTTTTTCCAATATAGTTATTGGGAACTGGAAGTTTTGTCCTTCAGCAAAACTTTTGTAGTGCCACTCTGGAAAATAATGTCCTGATGAGACATTTCTCATAAACAGGATTTACCAGCTTGCACTTGAAAATTAAAATATTGAACATTTTATTTATTTATTTATTTATTTATTTATTTAAAATGTTTGTTTGTTCGTTTTGAGAGAAAGAGAAAGAGTGGGGGAGAGGCAGAGAGAGAGAGTCCCAAGCAGGCTCTGTGCTGTCAGTGCAGAATGCTATGTGGGGCTCAATCTCACCAACTGTGAGATCACGACCTGAGCTGAAATCAAGAATCAGAAGCTCAACTGACTGAGTCACCTGAATATTCTTATTTAAAAGCAGATTTTAATGACTATATATTCTGTTGTAATGTATATTTAATATTCCTTGGTTATCAGAGAAAGCTGGAGAGGTTCTTGGGAAGAAATATATGTCTTTTATCTGAGCCTTGTAATTAGCTTAATAACTGCAAGAGAAAACTTACAGACTAATTCTTGAATTTAGATAAAAAGAAAGCCATCACCAAATCATTTGAATAAAACACTTTATGCTCTGTGTAATATTAGAATCTTTAGTTTGATATCTTATCCTTGTGGCTTCATTTCCATAGACTAAACTCTACCTAACAATGATGACTTTCAGTCAGCAACTATAGTTTACAAAACTTTATTTTCATACACCTGGTTTCATGTGATCCTAAGGAAAATAGGTATTATTCTCCTCTTTCCCAATTTTCTTGTTAAGGGATTTTCCCTGGGTGACTTAGCTGGTAAGAATTAGAACATGGTTTGTTCCCAAACTTAGCTTTATTCATGGTCACTTATAAGTCCTAAATAGTGCACTTGTACAAACACACATACTATCTGTCACTCTCTATTCTCTTTAGTGTATAGTTTATCTCTATTCCCCTCCATGTCCCCAGTTGACCAACTGGGAGGGAGGATATGGCCGATCCAACTTAGAGAATCATTTTAATAAACCATATCTGGAATCAATCTATCATATCATCATTCTGTTAAAAACATTCAGAAAATCAATGGGTCTTTTAAAATTACATGAGGCCAAAAAACTGGTTTGACTGGCATTTGTCATCCAAAGAGTTGTTTCAGTTTTATGCAGTTGCAGCCTCCGGCGAAAGAATGACTAGTTGAGAAGTAAATCGCAATTAGCTGAATGTGCCCCATGGGTAGATTTCCTGATTTTTGCCACTTGAAGCAATTCTCAAAGACATTAAAAAGGACTTCCGATTAATTTTAATGAAATTCGAGAGCAGTTATATAGATAGTTTGCATCTTCAGCAGAGCATTAATTTGCAAATGATGGGGACAGCCTTTAAGAATAGGGTGCTTCTTTAACATTTAGGATCAGATAGTAAAAATAATTACTTTCTCTCATTCTTTTATGCTTTTCCATAATTTGAAGATGGCAATAAACAAGGACAATTTCCTGGAATGCCCATTGGGGTAAATGGATGAGTCATTCTTTAAGTGTCATCAGATTCATAAGGACACATTGCAGTGAAGTAGTCAGATGATATTGGGCATTGATTCTAAAATGTGCAGAAAAGGAAAGTTACTCAGTGATACAGGAATAGTTCATTCATGTTTTTCCTGCTTGTACAAGTGAAGATACTGTAGTTGCGATCACAGGCATAATGGTGGGTTTTTTTGGAGGTACTTCTCAAGATCTATCCATCCTTTGCCCATTCTTTCTAGTATGTTGCAAAGCCCATAGGGATTCTTATGGCTTTGTCAAGAGTTGAGTTTATCTCTCACAATAATCCCAGTCATTCAAAAATGACCATTGTTAAGTCCTGTCTTTTGGGCTACTCATTTCCAAGGGAGACTACAATACCAGCGATTTGTTTTCAATTGGCTTATATACCAAAGCAACTATGGCAAAGGTCTGAAGTTTTAGCAATAGTAAGTTTCCTTCTCTAAGAGCTTAATTGTGATAGAGTAACAACAACAACAACAACAACAGCAACAACAACAACAACAACAAAACACCATAAAACCTCTCCTTCAACACACGTAGGAGTACAGGGGTTCACAGTCAGAAAGTCAGAGGTCCAGTGACATTCATGGATTTTTGTCCAGAAGAAAACATCTGTGAAAGAACAATAAGGACATAGACCTATATGCTCAAGGCATAAAAGCATCTCACAGTATGAGCAGGGCTCCTGGGATGAGGAGATTTTCCTTGACCCATGTGCCTCTAATGGGGTTAGCTTTTCTCTGCCCCAGATTTTGTTCATACTTTGTTCTGCCACAATTTTGTTCATACTTTCATTATGCACTTACTGTATTCTAACTGATATACATGGTTATCTGTCTCTCTTCACCTTCCTACTCCCACCCAACCCACGATTCAGAATGGGAATCGTGTCTGACTACTCTTACCTTTAAAGCCAATCAATGTAGGTTGAATTTATTTATGAGAATCATCTCATTGTGAACCTGAGATTGGAGTAGTGAGTGTCATTTATCAACTTTGCATTGATCATATTTCTTTCTTATGCCTGGACAAAGAAATTAAAATGTCAGTCAGCCAATTTACTTTTATTCTTTATCCAGTACCCAAACTTTTTATCATGCTTTTGCTGGATGAATATATTACTTTTATGTAATTATAAATACATCCTCTGAAATGAAATTTTTTGATTGCAAGAATATAATCTAAAAGTGGATGCTAAGTATGCAAGTAGCAAATCACTTTCCTTGAGGAAAAAAACATCTACCATTCAATGACAAGTGTTTAACTTTCAGTCACTGGAAAATGAGAAACATTCTAAATCTAGTCTGAGATCCTTTTGGTAACATGTTGTATTAGCCAGAAACACAATAAGCTGCAATAACAGAAAACTTGACTACAGTAGTTTAAATAAAAAGGGATTTATTTTTCTTACCTAAGAAGAAGTCTGGAGAGGTGTGGGTGCTGATACTAGTTCAGTGACCAAAAATATCAGGCCCTACATTTCTGATTCGCTTAGCCTTGCCTCGGACTCTGAGGTTAGATGCCACAGCTCCAGATGTCATATCTACATTCAAGGAAGGAAGTGGGTAGAAGGATTGTTCCAGACCAGCTACCTCTGTTACTTTTTAATCAAAATAGTGAAAACATTCTTAAAACCATGGACTTACAGTTAAATTCATAGGCTACATCTAGGTCACATGATCATTTTTAGACACAGATAAGTCTGGGGGAAAAAGCTCCAGTGGAAGGGGGTAAAGTACTTTGTTCAGGGAGTTGGGAATGACTTTGGGAGAAGCAAACGGCAAAGTCAGCCCCACAAGGCAACATGAGCTGATGGAAAACAAGGCAATTTTAACCCTAATTGGGGATAACTTTTTTGCTGCTTATCTTTTTTTTTTAGGTCTTAACTTCTTTATCTTAAAAATGGAAGTTTTACTATTATTCACCAAACATTACATATTTGAGAAATAGAAGATGCTAGTAAGAATATAGTGATGGCTGGGGCACCCAGGTGGCTCAGTTGGTTAAGCATCCGACTTTGACTCAGGTCGTGATCTCACCCTTGGTGAGTTCAAGTCCCGTGTCAGGTTCTGCACTGACAACTCAGAGCTTGGGGCCCCCTTCAGATTCTGTCTCCCTCTCTCTCTACCCTTCTCCTGCTTGCATTCTGTGTGTCTCACTCCCTCATAAATAAATAAACATTAAAAATTTAAAAAAAAGAATACAGTGATGTTGCATAAACTACTTGGGGATGCATCTGAAAGCTCCTTGTTTCTAGGACTTTGAGCAAAGCATTTCAGCTCTCCTATGCATCAATGTTCTCTGTGAATTATACAGGTCCAATTAGATAATCCCAAAAGTATTTTTTGCCTTCTCAAATTATTACCTATGATTTGTGGCAATAATCCATTGATTAAATAAATGTCTAGAAATGCTGGAGTTTAGAAAATCGTTGAAATTAAGAATTAGAAGTGGTATAATCATTATAGAAAGGAGTTAAACATTGCTTTACCCTATGAGTAAGTACACACTTCTCAGTGTAAACACCAGAGAGATGCTTGCATTTGTACATTAATAAATATGTATGAGAATGTTCACAAAGATACCATTAATAGAGCAAGAAACCAGAAACAAAGAGTAGGGAATAAATAAATGCCTTGTAGTATATTCACACAACATACTATTTCATAGTAGTTAAGATGAATGAAGTACAGCTAGTTGGAACACCATGGATGGCTTTACAAGTATATTGAAAAGAAAACATAAGTCCCAAAAGATTATATACAAATGTCAATACTCTTTTTATAAAGTTAAGACAACTAAAACCAAGCAACACATTTGTTAGGAATATTTAAAAGAATATAATGGTGTGTTTCAAATGCCAATAAAATTATTACTGTAGGAATCAAGGTAGTAAGTACATTAGGAGGGAAAAGTTCAATGGACAAGATGGAGGAGTTTCACACAGACAGTGTTAGTTACTGTCAGTGTTCTGACTACCATATTGAATAGTACATGTATACATATTCAATATATATACATATTCATTACATACTGTATAGGATTGTAGTAAATAAGTAGGTAAGTAAATAAATACCTGCATAAAAAGTCCAGTAGTTTAATGATGGAGTATATCAAGGACCAAGAATTATGATTAATCCCATTCTGCTTATATTTCAAGCAAAGAAAAAATTTTAAAATCCATATCACCTATGGAAGGTCTTTAAGAAAAAGACCTTATTGAGCTAATGTTCTTCATTCCTCATTAAACAAATGGTGCAAAACTTCATCCACCAAAAAAAGAATTTCTTGACTATTTAGGATGTCTTCTATTAGAGTACCGAGTCATTTAACCAGTGCTAATAAAATAAGGAGGAAAACTGGAAATGTATAAGACCCTGTCCTGAACTCTAGTCCCTCTTGCGATAACCACACTCTATTCTCTTTGACCATCAGTCCCCATCCCTGTGCACTTTCTCCGGGGTAAGTTCAGGACAGTGAAATGTGAGGGTCCATCTACAGAATCTTCCTGAGAAGAAAGGAGATTGTTGAGATGACCAAATATTTACCATTTCAAAGCATGTCCTCTGCTAAGTACAATGAGAGATCATCAAGATATGTTTTAAACCACTCATAAATCCAGAAGTTAAACGGGAACACAGTAGATGAACACAGGCAAACAACAAGGTATTAAAATATACTGACACATATGCCCAAACCAAAGCAATTCATTTGTTCAGCATCACACAAACACACACACGCGCGCGCACACACACACACACACACACACACACTATTATTTGCAGTTATGGGCATGGGCATGGGGGATACATATCAGTGAATAAGATAAGCAAAATCTTTGCTTTTGTGGAACTTACATTCTACTAGAGAAGACAAAAAATATTCAATAAACAAATAAATAAATCAGATAATTTAAGAGCAAGAGTGAAGTATAGGAAATAAAAGCATGTATTATAGTAGAGATTAAGAAGAAAAACATGGCTTTAATGCACACGTGACTTCAGTCCTCTCACTTTTTTAGGCCTTTAATCCATGGAAACTTTGAGATTGCATCAGTGCTCATTAGAACCAAATCACAGCCCCTTATGCTTATAAAATTGACTTGTATCAACCAAATTCAAGTGTCATTAGGCATACACATGTGAAACTACTGAAACCTACCAAGATATGTGGAGAGCATATGCGTCTTCCCCAGTCAGCCACTCTGCAATCAGGCTTTTTTTTTTTTTTAAACTCTTCCCCAACCTCTTCCTTGAAAACCTTCCAAATGATAGGAGACCCACCCCTTCCCTAATGGCCAGTAGCTCCTGTAGAAGAGTACATTTCTTTTAACAGCCTCCATGATTCTGACATATCTGAGGATTATATTCTAAGGGAATTTAAATTTATACCTAATTTACATGGGCACAGATATGGAAAATCATGTTATATGTTCAAATACATATGTATATATAGATATTTGTTTGTATATATGTACATGTACATCCATCCCATCTTGGGATCCCATATTCCAGATGAAGTTTCATACCTAACTAACATCTTGGGATACCCATTCATAGATGATTCATAGATGAATTAATAACCATGCAGAAAACTTCTAGACTCCAACAAAGGTGTGACACCAGCCAAGGCATCAATTAAGTCTTAGTGAGAAGTTTACCACTTCCTGTATATACGTTTGTGATTGACTGTTTTCAACTTGTAAATCTGATCTAGAGTTGCTATCAGAAAACTGACCACTTCTGTACTCAAACATGACATCTACCTTTGATGTCCAACATAACTTGTCATCCCCAGGAGAAAAATTTGACTTTGGAACAAATTTCTTGAGCTTTCAGTTCAACACCTCTTGCTTACTAGGTAACAAAGGCAAGAGAATTTTCCAGGAAATCTATTATATGTCTATATGACCATTGCATTGATCCATTTCAAGACCAGAAAGATGTCAAGCAACAGCCCACATAACCAGAAGCGTTTGAATTATTTTAACATTTCATCAAATGCCTGACAGTCTTTGAAACACTCTGGTGAGATGCTGGTTGTAAAGACTATTGAACCTCTTGTTTATCTGCCTCAGTTGTAAATGTTTCAGACATAAAGAAAATACAGTAAAATTGGGGAGAAAATCCAAACAAGAAACAAAATAAAGTTAAAGCCATGTTTGTACGGTAATGTATTCTTGACCTGTCTCTCTGGCCATTTTTGAAAAGTAATATTTAGGGGCGCCTGGGTGGCTTAGTCGATTAAGCGTCCGACTTTCGCTTAGGTCATGATCTCGCGATTCGTGGGTTCGAGCCCCGCGTCGGGCTCTGTGCTGACTGCCAGCTCAGAGCCTGGAGCCTGTTTCAGAGTCTGTGACTCTGACCCTCTCTCTCTCTGACCCTCCCCTGCTCACGCTGTCTCTCTCTCTCTCTCCTAGAAATAAAAAAAAGAAAAGAAAAGTCATATTTATATAACCCACCTCATTTCTAAATCACTGTAGTTCAATCGTATTCTGTCCAGAACCATGATCCCACATTTCTTCCTTTTTCTAAAATAGTTCCCAGAACAAGTGTTAGCCCTGCAGCACATCCTGCAAATCAGACTCTCTCTCATACTGAATAGGGAGTTGGAGGCATTCTCAGGCTCTCATAAAATCTAGATAGGGGAGAAGAGCGTTACGAAGGGCTGGGATTATTTTGTTAGGGGTGCTTCCAGGCTTTAATTCTTTTGTGGTGGGGGAGAAAAGCTTTCATTTCAAAAGCAAAATGTCAACATTCTTAGCTGTCTATCACATTTTATGCAAGGAACTCAGTTTTAGATATCGATGACTTTTTGTGCAAGGAATTCGAAATTCATCTTTCTCTTTTACTCTAATAAAAGTAAATATACACAAAGTGTTCCAACCAAACTAATTTCAGAGCTATGTAACTAACCTTCAAAATAAGGTTTTGCCAAACAAAGAGATGATCCATGTTATAGCCAAAGGGCAAGTCAGACAAACAAAGAGATGATCTATGTTATAAAATATTTGTAATAATCCACTAATATAAGTGATATGTGAAATGTGGATATATGAATTGTTTGGCTTTCCGGGTAACTAACTGGAAATGGTACAAACTTTGATAGTCAAAGGACTTCTTCCAGGGACATTCATCTGTAATTCATTCATCTGTAAAAAGCAAAGGCTTTTTATTTTATATGGACAACTACCTACTCGGTATATATATCCTGAGAACAAAGCTGAAATGGACTGAATTGACTACATTTTCCTCCTTTCATCTGAGCATTTGGTCTTTGGTCTCATATAAATATTTGAGTACAAGGCCTTCTCAGAGTTCTTTTTTTTAACTTTAATAAAGAAAAATTATTTCTTCATTTCTAACCATAGCTAATGAAATGTGGCTCTGGGCAATACATCACCAGGAAAGGAGACGTTATACAACTTTCTGAGAATTGTCAGAAAGGGACAGGTCACACAGGTAGGATCAACAGAGGCTTGCAGCTGGTTGTGGGAAGGAAGAGAGAGGGAAGGGTAATACTCTGGATGTCAACTCTGAAACACAGAGCATTATGATTACCTGTAACCATGACTTTCTACTCGGATTGGCTTCTTTTATTTCCTTTGTTCAATTCACATTTCACAAAATGTCCAACAAAATGTCTTCAGCACCTCACCCCTTCTTTGTGTAGTATTGAGAGTGTAATTTTGAAACTGAAGAACAATGAACAACTTACTTGTGTTCATCTGTTTTTATATCATCGTGGCCCAGGGGCAGTATTTTTCTGTGGAGAGCCACCGTGGTGTTATTAATAAACAACTACTCTCCTGATAAATCAATATTTGACTTCTAATAAGTATGGGAGTGTCATTCTTATCTCTCATTCCTGGAATGCCAAGTGCTCATAATTTCAGTTTTGAACTAAAGAAAGTGGAATTATGGTTATAGTAATGGAAATGAAAGGATTTTTTAAATCCATTCTTTTGCTACAATGGAGATACTGTCAAAAGTTTTTTCAAGTTTAGATATCCCAGTTTTCCTCAAAAAAATTAAATAGATCCTAGTGAGGCTCCCATGACTTGGGGGAGTTGAATCTTGCCCTCTATGGAAAGTTATTATTGATTTCAAATTTTTGGAATCATGGCTACAGCTGGAAGATTGGATTCACCTTTTCTTGCTAAGTTCTGTCTTTGGGACCAATGGAATTCAGTTCCACTGCCAGTAGTATCTTTTAGCACATAAGGCTGATCTCATGGAAGTCATCTTCTTCCTCTGTTACATTTATTCCATATTTTCACCCAATCTTATCAGTTCTTTGTCTCCCTGACTGT
Organism: Hyaena hyaena; assembly: GCF_003009895.1. NCBI lineage: Eukaryota > Metazoa > Chordata > Mammalia > Carnivora > Hyaenidae > Hyaena > Hyaena hyaena. Next base: position 823,656 of record NW_024081330.1, read on the forward strand.
CTTCCTTTCCCTATCTGTAATACATCTTCAAGAATTTGCCTCTAATTCTATGGCTTAAATTTTTACATCTATAGATGATTCTCAAGTAAACATTTCCATCCTAACCCTTCCAAGATATTCTATATCTTCCTTTCAATTACCTGCTGGACAACTTCACCTGATTTCCATCAAGCCCTTTGAAGCCAACAGATCCAAAATGGATCTTCTCCGGACTGCCCCCATCATCCCAGCTACTAGGTATCAAACCTGGCCTTCACCTTTTACCTTTCCCTCTCTCTTCCTTCCCACAGCCAGCTGCAAGTTTCTGTTGATCCTACCTGTGTGATCTGTCCCTTCCACTCTTTTTTTCCTTTCTAGATCCCTATGTCAATTCCTTGTCATCCTGGATCTATGGTGTGTGACTGGCACCCTGACTGGTTTGGATACTACCTACCAGCTCTGTGACCCACAATCCATTTTATATACTACTGCCAGAGAGCATCCCTTACTCTGATCCTCATAAACCTGCTTTCAATTGCTAGAGAATTAGGTCCACAGACGACAGTCCAGAATCTACAACTTTATCCAGGGCTCCAGGTCATTCCTCACTTCCTTCCTTTCTTCTTTATACACTATGATCTGATGAAACCAACAGCTGCTTGGTGACTGTTCCAGATGGGATTGCCTGGAAATCAGACTCTGAGGTAGAGAGTAGGGACACGCTGTTCACCAGGGAGGGAAGGGAGTAGGATTGGGCAGAAGGAGATGAACTTCCTTGCAGGCCCAATAGAGAAGGAGCTTCTAGAGCTGGTCTGGCCCTGAGAGTTGTCCTGAGTCAGGGTGGAGGGCTGGGCCCTGATTACCCCTCAGTGATCCACCACTGGATGTGGGTCACTTCAACACGTGCAGTTTTCTTCAATAGAGGCAAACTTCAAAAGGATGGACAGTTGATGCCCATCTTCTGACACTACCCCCAACAGATAGAGGAATAAATCTTTTCTGCTCCCTTTATTCCTCAAAGTGGATCTGAGCAGCACATCATGCACCCACCCAGGGATCCCTATCCACCCTCACGATTGATTCCCCCTCGTTACTTTTCTGTAAGCGCTGTGGTAAACACTAGCTCTCTCTCAATGGTCCTCTCTAACCTGTTTCCTTAGTAATAATACGCCTCACCCACTACATTTTCTAGTCTCTTTGCAACTAGGTGTGGCTATGTGACTAAGTTCTAATCAGTGCCTGTGATAAAAAGTGATATATGCAACTACCAGATCAGTAGTTGGGACTGGTAGATCCTCCATGTCTCCTTCTTACTTCCTGCTTCCTGGAAGGCAGATAGGGTGGTGGACACCGGAGCAGAGAATCTGTTCCATGGGATGGAAGCTCTGTACTAAGGATTGCACGGCAAGAAGATGGAGGGTGTGTGGAGTTACCACACATACCAGCTCTGACTACTCATAGAAGAAAAAAAACTTCCATTTTCTTTAAGCCCCTAGTATTTTGGTCTTTGTTATTGTAGCTGAACTTGTACATCCTATCTAGTTCAAGTTGCAACACTTTTCTCCCCATTGCCATATGTCCATAGTGCACCAATTGTTCCGATACTAGTTCAAATGCTCCCACACGGCAAGAAGTTGATTGATGTCCTTCCTTCACTTCTGTAGCAAGAAGTAGCATTTTCTTCTGCTGATCTTCCATAGTTTAGCTGTATTTCCTTTACCTAGTGTGACACTTTCATCATAAATGGTCATTCTTCCCCTATTTCTCAGCTCCTCTATTAAACCGTAATATCGTGTAGGGCAACATCTGGGCATCATATTTCCTGACCCACCATTACTAATTAAGCGCCTTTGTTAGTAGATTTTCATATTACTCGTTGACTCAGTGAAGTTCTTTTTCATACAGAATTGCACGTAGCATTTCTGTAATCTTCCAGCCAACAGTTTTGTAACAGAAAACTGTTTTACTCAGTAGAGGTAATGGAAAAATCCTATCTCTTCTCTACTTAACGTCTTGCAGATACTTCAAGCTGGTTTACATGTTCCCTCCCTCTTAGGTAGAATGCCATAGAACTGATTTTTAGGCTTTTCCTACAGTCCTGCTAGCCTCTCTCTCTCTCTAGTTCTAACCAAAGGTTAACATTTACATTTTGAAAGGGAAGATTCTATCATACAGACTCTCTGACCTTGGACACTCCCTGTCTCACAGCGGTGCCAGTGAGTAGTGGTTCCAGCAGTCGTTCTGGTTGAATCAGCCCACAAAGGTAGGCAGCAAGTGATTCTCTCCAACGATCTACCATTAACCGCACCCCCTGCCCCACTCATTTTCCTGTGTTATATGTGCCATATTCCATGCTCTCCTGGGTTCAAAAAAGATCCAGAGTTAGACTGCCTGTGTCCTGAGTCTGGCCTTGCCTCTTATTAGAATGATAATCTTAAGGAAGATGTTAAACCTCTTCAACATTGAGGGTTTTTTTTTTTTCAACTGTAAAATGGGGATAAAGAGGGACAATAAAGCAAGGTGGTTAGACCATGGGTTCTGGAGCTTATAATGCCTGGGGTTTCATTCCAGCTCCATCACTAACTGCAGCCCCCATCCTTGCACATACCCAGAAAGCAGTGGAAGGACCAGGAAAGACTTCATGGAGAAGGTAACATTTGAGGTGACACTTGGGGATGCACAGGAATTTGACTGGGGCTGTAAGAGGAAGGAGAAGCCTTCCAAGCAAAAAACAAAACAAACAAAACAAACAAACAAACAAACAAAAAAAAACAAGCTAAGTGAAGTCCAAGAGATTAGAAAGCACTTCCTTGCCCTAATGATCTGACAGTCTCATGCTCTTTTGGAGCCAGGAGAACACAGAACATGGTACACAGGAGGGGGAATGAAACACAGATCCTCAGAGAGATCCACTTGCTGCCTACCTTTGTGGGCTGCATCTGCAGTGGTGAGAGAAAACAAATGAAAGATTCACAAATAGTGATGGGGGGGTTATATCTTACTGATTAGATTATAGTTGTTTTGATTTTCTTTAAATTTTTGTTTTCCAATTTTTCTGCAATGAACATATAGATTTCCATAATTAATCAGAAAAAAATTTAAATTGTTCTTTCCTGCTGAATGTTTTTGCTTCTGCATGTCTTCACTCAGAAATTTTTTCCCAATTTCCCTGGATCCAGAAAATTACATAGGACCTCTGGATTGGCTGATTCATGCCTATATCTAATTGATTTTGAAAGTCAAAGACAGAAAGAAAGGCTGTCTTAAGATTTCTATGTATCTAGTCAGGCAGTTATGGTTGCCAGGTCACAGACATTCATAATCAACTGCAGACTCTCTCTAACAGATGGCAGACATGGCTTAGGATCCAGGCAGTCACTAAGCTGCCTTAGACAAGGTCTCAATGCACTGAGGAATGAGCCCTGAGAAAAAGCTGATTTGCCAATGCAGGATTAGTTCACTGTATACAAACGAGCACATCTGAATAAGCTTAGCACACAAACCACCACCAAAAGGAAGTACCTTCCGGCAGGCTGCTTTCAATGGCTGTGCCTCCACCAACACAAAACAAGAGTAAGTCAGCATGGTAGGTGGCAACTCATGTGAACACCTGCATGATTCTTCAGTGGGAAACCTGCAGCCCTGACTGGGAACAAAGCCACGTCTGTGTCCCCAGTGGAGCAGTCAGACGATTTCAGGGGGCCACGTGTGAAAATGTCTCACTAATGTATGTGGAAGTTACATACTAGGGGCCAATAGGCTCAATCCTACACAAAGACAGGTTCTGACTGCATCACCTTGACCCACGCAGTGCTTTTAAAATAGGAATTGCCTGCACCTTTTAAAAAATAGGAAGAACTCTGGATTTCTGGCTCCTCTGGAAACATAAATGGAAGGGACAATGGAAGAACAAATTTTCCATGTGGGGACAGTTGACTGGAGCTGAGTAGAGACAGGTGAGTGCTCTCCAGCCCAGCTCAGTTTCCCCACCTCTCTGATCTCCTATACTGCACTGTTCTGCTCATTTTGATAATTTGCCACCCTTGCCTTATAGTCATTTCACCTACACGGGAAAAGCTCCTGTGTACAGTCCATCCGCCATCTCTCTGGGAGTTACAATGGCCCCAGAAGGCTGGGTCTGTTGCTACAGACCAGAGGCATCTCTGACGTCATTTACAATCCAAGTTCCCTTTTTTGTGTCTTCACCATGAGACCTGGACCTGAAGAAGCAAGAGGTCTCCTGCAAGCTCATTTACCCCCTGAAGACTGGAAGCTATTTAAAGCTCCAAAGAGATCTGAAGAACCCTTGATATACACCTGATCATTCAGGACAAAGATTTTCGTGTTCTTTTGTTTTGCTTCGCTTTCCTTTGTTTTGCCTTGTTTTTGTAGGACCAATCGATTTACTCAGCTAATTTGGCTTTCAATGATCATCACAGTCAGATAAATGTTTCCAGAAGGACGGACTCTGTGGGGTCACAAGTTTAGTCCTTGCAGCCACACCAGGCAAGTGTGTGCGCACGCAATCAGCCGGGAGAGGAGCGTCGGCAGATCCCAGCAGGACAACTATTTTTGGGTAATGAGGGATCATGGCATTTGCTTTCTCTCCAGAAGTCACGTACGTGGCCAAGAACTTGTTCCAGTCAAGGAGCCAGATCTGCTGACAGATTTCAGAAAAGTTCAAGGAACGGTGGCCTTCTCCCCAAGGCATAAACACCAACTTGAGTGGCCAGGGACTGCAATTGGACTTGGAAAATACTTTTGACCCTTCATTAATTGAAGGATTTGAAGGACTTCCTAATGATGCTTTAAAAGCATTTGTGGTTTTTATTCACCCCCTCACTCTAGACTGAAATTGGCCAGGGATCTTTATGCGAAGAAAATATTAGAAGTTGACAACGATATATCATTGTCATTAGTAACTGATAGCCCCAAACAATGAAGACTGAGCCATGATGAGCACATCAGTGGGAAAATATTTCAAAAATAAAAGGTTCTGGGGCACCTGGAGGCGGGGGCTTAGTTGGTTGAGCACCTGACTTCACCTCAGGTCATGATCTCATGGTTCGTGAGTTCAAGCTCCTTATCAGGCTCACTGCTGTCACCATGAAGCCCACTTTGTAACCTCTGTCCCTCTGTCTCTGCACCCCCATTGCTAATGCTTTCTCTCCCAAAAATGAATAAAACATTTTTTAAAACTACAAGGTTCTGATGGACAATCTTATAATAATCATCTCCCTGAAAGCTAAAAGAATTCAGATATCTCAAAGTTAGACTCAACATTACAGGTTGTTCTTCCTCAAGATATTTATGAGCGAGTGAACTTCCATCAACCAAAATGGGCCCTGGTTAACATAACAGTAAGTGATCATGGCATTAGGTCCAATGACACAGCTTTTTTCTCAGATGTCACCTCCTCTGTGAAGCCATTTTTTATCTCAAGGGCAGAGATAGAGTCTCCCTCCTCTCTCCTTCTGAAGTGCCTAATACTTACGATGGCTAGGGCACTTATCACATTGTATTTACATGTTGCATCTTACTTCCAAGTTTACCAGCTCATCATTGTGTTCTTGAGACCTGACACAATACTGTAAGATCTTTACAGATCAAGTGTTTGTGAAAGGTAGGAAGAAAAGAAGGAAGGAGAGAGGGAGGGAGGGGGGAAGACTGGAAGAAAACACGGACACATAGCATTTCCTTGACCAAGGGTCTGAGCAGCTCTTCCTCTTGGTCTTGGCACGTTGCTTCCTGTGCCTTGAGTGTGTTTCCCACTTTATTAGACTAGTGAACTCTTGTCATTTCTCAAGATAGTTCAAAACTTACTTCTTTCAAAAAGCCCTCCTGCATCCCTCTCCTGCCTGCCCCACATGAGTTCTCCTTTCTTCTGTTCATGATTTTGTTTGTCACATTTATCATGTCTCTTTCTGCTGAATCGTGAGCAAGTTTAGACTAACTCTTTTCTTTTGTTCCTTCCATTTCTACAAGGAGTTCCCAGCATAGAATCTTAAGAAATAGTTGTTGAATGAATAAATTAATAAGTAGAAGGCCCTAACTCTTGCACATTAACCTGAAGGGTGCTTATCTCTAATTTCAAAAGTTACTTAAGAATTCCATTGTGGGCATATGGATTATCTACTTAATTATTCACATCAAAATTTTAACTCTAGGGCTGCTGTTCTGTGTCTAAGGAGCTTCTGATTTCAGGCCACCTTTCCAAGTCAGTTACCAAGAGAGCATGGGGTAGAACTCATTTCAATGTCAACTTCAAAAACAGAATGACTTACAGGAAAATGTATCAAAAAAAGATCGGATAATTCATTGAAAGTCAAACTTAAATGATACTCTCACATGCTTTCTTGTTTAAAGTATAATATTCATGTTATTTTTCTGAAGTTTATTTATTTCTTTTGAGAGGGAGAGGGAGAGCATGAGCAGGGGAGGGACAGAAAAAGAGGTAGAGAGAGGGAATCCCAAGCAGGCTCTGTGCTGTCAGTGCAGAACTGTGAGACCATGGCCTGAGCCAAGATCAAGTGTCAGACACTTAACCAACTGAGCCATGCTGGTGCCCCATTCATGTTATTTTAAAGTGCTCCTATATTTATTTTATCACATAAAATGACATAGAAACAAATGAATTGTGGTGAATGGACATAAAATTTCCACAAGATTATTTAGCTTGGGTAGAAGAGGCTCTTTGAGGGGAATCCTAAGTAAGGTGGCTGAGAGGATAAGCCGATGATAGCTAGAAAAATAAACCGGGTCGAGGTTATGAAAGGCGGCAGAAGTTTAAGTCATGTTATCAAGCTTTAACTTTATCTGATAGGAGATGAAAAGTCCCTGCAAACTTTCATCAGAGGAGCAGTGTGCACAGATCCGTGTCTTTCCTTTTCTGGGTGGTAGATGTATGTAAGATACCTGTGGCCAACCCAAGGTATGGCAGTGAGGATGGAGGAGACATACTGAAAGATATATAGAAAGAAGGAACTATCATTTGGTGATCAATTCCATGTGACGTGTGAGGAAATACTTCCTTCGACTGCTTTTGAGAAAATGATTTATATAACCAAATACTTCTATTTCCTCCCTATTTTCATGTCAAAAGTATTGCTAGCCATCCTCTTATAGACTCAGAAGAGAGACACTAAAGAAGAAAAAATGATAATGGTATGATTCTAAGGTGTTTTTTTTTTTTGCCCCTGATTTATAGAAGGCAGAGCATTTCCAATAAAACCAATGAAACTGAATTCTAATCAGGAATATATTTATCATTAATCAGAGATTTTATTTTGCTCCATTGACTGCTTAAATTTTCAGTGAGCCTTTGACTGAGAAACCCGTGCTAAAACTCTTGATATCAGGCACATGGCCATTTAATCAACAATACAAGATAACACAAACAAAGGGGCTTAAGAAAAATAAAGTATAAAGCTACAACATTCTATGTTAACAAAGATTTTAATACACACTTGTCTAAAAGATGCATACAATGACTACTGAATCTCCATTCACAGGCAGCCGACAGGATTATGAATGAATTTATCAACTTCCAACAAAACTTCAGGTTGTACACTTAAAAAAATTACAAACCATTTAAAAATGAAAATTAACAGTGGAAGCAACAATGACTATAAAATCTGATGGGATGACTTTAAAGAAAGGTTCAAGTATTGTTTGTAAAGTTCTTCGGACGCTATAGTCTTCGAAAAGTTTGTGCATTTCCCATCTTTGCATAGTAAAAACAAAAACCAAAAGAGAAAACACGCATACTACTTGGTAAAACTCCACAGCTCTATGTGATTCATGTTTCAAAACATGCACCTATGTGTACTGCTCATTGATCTAACAGGAGTAGCACTAATTCAGTGGGCTCATGCAGTATCCCAGTGAGCAATGAAGTTAGCGCACACCTCCTCATCCAGGTGTCGTTAATTAATGCAGCAAAGAATAGCAGGTGGAATGGGAACTTGCCATCACTTAACACTAACTCTTGTTGGGTAACATTAAGATGGTGATAACTTGAGCTTGTGCTTTGAGCTCAAATTAATGAAAAGGACTACCCTCACCACAAAAATGAGCAAATGAATGGCATGTGCAAGAAAAAATACAGCAAAGAGTTTGAAATGACATAACCTAATACCACCAAAGATAATTATAATCCATTGTTTGCGACTGGTGTGGTTGCATTATCTTTCATATTCATACACACATAGCTTAAAGCTTGTGTATTTTACATATACACACAAATAATTCAACATTGGAACATAGGGTTGGTTACCTATGAAACTGCCAGTGTAACAAAAAGTTACACTGACATTTGCCGTTATGTACATAATATTTGGGGACCACTGTGGTCTGATTTAAAACATAACATCGCACACTTACAATGTTGTTTGTGAAATGCTCAAAACTTAATAAAAGAGATTCAACCTGTTTTGTAACCGCCATGGTTTTGTGTCCGTAAGTCACCACGGGGCCTCTGGAAGAGCAGTGAAATGTGTATGGTGTACTCGGTAGCAGCTTGGAATCCACTAGTGAGTGCAATCCAGCAACAGCGAGACATAAACAATGCAGCGACAGGAAGAGATGCCAAGTAATCTGAGTTTCCTCGGGGCTGAAAGAGCCATCGCCACTAGGTGGAGGGATACAACCTGTGTTTTATGAAGCCAAGAATAAGGCTGATAAGCCTGGTAATAGCCCTGTTTTTACAATATAAACGGATAGCTAGTTCTAGAGAAAGACTGCAGACCTGGGTAGCACCTAGTACTCAGAATGCAATAACAGGATTAAGAGGTTAGGCTGTGATCTACTGTAGCACACAGAAATTAAGGTTTCTGCTCTATGATTGTGATAATTCCACAATTAAATGTATCTGGAAAAAAATCCCCACTGTTTCAAGCAGTACATTTTAAGGACAAAAGCCTCTCCAAAATCAAAGCCAAAGTGGTGAGATTGGTGCCATGAATCTTGCTGAAAAGGGACTTAACGCTAAATCTAGCAACTCATTGGGTTGTCATGAAGCGAATAGTAGAATTGTGTGTCCTGTTCCTGAAAGGGGGACGTTAGGGAAGAGTGGGCTCTATGGGGGCTGTCAGGAAAGAGGAAAGCTCGTCTCTAAATGGATGCGCTGACTGAAGAAATCACGTACAAGTTTTTACATTCAAAACAAAGTCAGGACCAAATTTCTTTATTAATGCATATACTTAACACTTGAACGGAAGCTGTGTTGATCATAAATGGAAGAAAAAGTCAGTGCAAATGAAGTAAACTTGAAGGGGCTTGGGAACCCAGATTACATCTGCACATCTCCCTGGAGGCAAAAGAAGACCATGAGCTTGTGAATAGTAGAATCCCGTCATAATCCGAACATTCCACAGACCAGGAACACACCATGGGCCCAACAAGATTTGTCGAAAACACAACACACAGACTTAAATCCTATGATAGCAATGCTCACAAGAAGGTAATTGCTGCTTCTGTCTCCATTCCCAGTTTCACAGTGGGGTTCTACCATATGTATTTCAAGGCAGGAAGATGAAGCATGAATGAGATACTGACAATAATAGATATGAATAAAATGGAAAGCTTAATTTTTTCCCCCAAGTTTTTAACATTTAAAAATTGTTTATAATTTAAGGCTTTAAGTTTATCCTTCTTTCACATTAAAGACAGGGAAAGAAAACTGTCAAAACCAAAAACAAAAATCATGAGCTTGGCACTTCTGTGATTAATTTGAGAGGGTGTCTACTTTCTTACATTATGTACACACGTTTATAATGACATCAAAAATTTTTAGACTTGTCAGTACATATATCTGCATTTACATAATTTACGTATGTTTAATAAGGGTTATTTAGTTGTTTGTGTCCCTCCCCCCCCCACCCTTTTGCTTACTTTTGGTTTCAAGCATTTCCTTTCATTCAAGGATTTCATTTTTAAATTGTACCTATTTTGTGCCCAAACTCCCTGCATCTGTGGCTATGTCTGTCTCTGTTAAGCAAGCCCCCAAATCATTGTTGTGACTGTTGTGACAAGAGAAGAAGAGAGAGAGAGGAAACAAGAGAAAAGAACCCAAAAGATGGGGAGCAAACAATGAACTCAAATCTACTTTACAAGAAAAATATTTCAGTACAGACAAGTGAAAATGATGTGTCAAAATCTCTTATTTCCATATTTACATTTATAAAAGAACTATACAGTAGCATCATTGTTTGAGTCTCAGCTCCTATTTCCAAAGGATGCTTGGTCCGAGAGAACAGACAATGGGGAAGTGAATCAACAAGAGCCCGGGTCCGGAGTCCCTCGTGGCCTGGTCTAGACTAGGGGGTGAAGGCCAGGCAGCCTCCATGTGTTTACCTTTCATCTTCACCGTAGGAATTCAGTTGCAGGTTTGGCTGTGGATTGGTTTGCGAGCTGCTTGTTGTATAGATGCCATGCAGATTTGACCCTTTCGAAAATTAGATCTTCATGCCACTGGAGTGTGTCATTGGTAGGAAAGGGGAAAAAAAATCATGCCAAATCATTTAGAAGATATTAAGTGCCGGCAGGCTGAGGAAAGAAAAAAAATCATTTGCTATTTTTTAATGGTTCTTTTATTGCACTTAATTTTGTGTTATTGTCCCTTCTTCCTTTAGTTAGAAAAAAAAAAGATTCTGTGAAATAGTTCTTTTTTATAACATCGTCTTTTATCCCCTTTTATTGACAGGTGGTGAGAGGGGTTCTTCGAAATTAGTTCCCAAAAGGACAGTTTCCTTTTGCCCCATCCCTGTCCCCCAGCTTCAGTTCTGTGGTCGTTACCACCCAGTGTTCTTGTTTACAGACTTAACAGTTCCGGCCAGGGTGCTGCGAGTTTGTCACGCCCAGAACCCAACAGTGCGAAGCACCGCTCACCCGGTGCCGCCGACTCAGATGGGGCCTTGCTGAGTGGGATCGAACCTCCTCTTCTTGACATTTCTTCCAGAGACGCAGGCAGAGAGAGAAAAATCCACAATATTAATCAGATCATGGCGAGAGGAGCGCGATGATAATGACAACCACGCTAGTTCCAGAGCAAAGTAATCAACTCACACGGAGGCAGATTTCCCAAAATAACTCGAAACAGAACAGCTCACGCTTTTGAATGTCTTTACAACATCTCCACTAGAGTAGATCCATTTGTAAAGACCAAAAGAAGCTTTGAGTTGTTCATTTTAAATCACTGGAAGCCTCCGCAGCCCAATTTGTCTCTTGTTTCAGAAGTGAGTGATGTGACTAATTTTAACTAGATGAACATTACAGGGAGGGCTCTTCCTACATTGTAGGGGGCTCTTAGGGGAACTATGCACGACTCCGAAGGGCTTCTAGCTCCTTCCTTCCAGGACGTGAGAGTTCTGTACCAGTGGGTCGGCCTTTGCCAAGATGGCAAGGAGCCTCGTTCGCTATCCTGCTGCCTTGGGTGTGTGAGCTCTTACCCCACCGTGGAACAAGCATTTTTTGTATCTACACAGTTGAAAACCAGAGTGCACAGCAAGACGGTACACCCAAAGGAGAATGGACACGGGCTCGGGTTAGTTAAGCAAATGCAGCAGTTAAGCTCAGTGGAAATAAGCAAGTTAAAATGCCTTGCTCTCAGTGTCCAGTCTCCTAAAAAGTGGTTCCTATTATTTAAAAAGAGAAAAGAACCAGCAAGACACCACAAGGCAACACCAAAAGTTGGTTGCAACCTCCCCATGGTCTGGCTTCATGTGGGGCATCAAGCAAGGGGGCTCATGCATTTAGTGTGCGCACTGGGCGGGTGCAATGCTGTTGCCACCGCGGCATCATGCAAAACCGGAGAGCGAGGGGTCCCCGAGCCCCCTCTCGCCCCTGCCCACTCAGGGCCAGCTGAATACCCTTCCGGCCCTATGTGCCAAAAAACGACAGTGTGTTCCTCCTTCCCCACACATAATTCAAAATTAAAACAATACCAAAGCTCAAAATATGTATAAAGGCATCCTGCAAAGTTCTCATTTCTCCCAGATGGCCACTTTGATGCTTCTCTTTTGAAATAACAGAAATTTTTAAAATCTGCAAAGAAAATCTCCCTTTTCTTGTAAAAGTTTTCATTAAAATGTCTTTGTTAATGGCCTAAGCCTGTGGTTTGTTGGCCTAGCAGGTAACCCATTGCTGCAAACGCTATTTGCAACAGTGCTACTTCCTTTCTTCCCCATTCCCCACCACCTCCAAGAACTTTCTTTTGAGCCAATATTTTCAAAAGCAGTCATGGCTGCTGCTTTGAGACCAAAAGGGACGTCCCCCTTAACGCATCTGGCAGAGTTCGTTGGCTGCAGAGCACAGGGCTTGTGCCTACTACCCACACTCACAGCTCTTAAAAGTAGATGTATAAAGAACAACTCTACCCGTGGGTGAGGTGAGGAAAAACAAAGACTGCTTGACCTTGCCGAATGACCCTGAAGGACCAGGTGCTCCAACCAATTTAGCTGTGTGTCGCTGAAATCGAAGAGAAACATGAAACTAACGTCCCCTCAATTAAAACGAATGTAAAGGAAAGATCAAGAGAGCTAGTGCTGCGCGTGTGACTACACGGCTCACATCTAAATTCCCTTATTCAAATTCAGGGAATGGAAGATAGATAGCCATGTCCAAGGTCATAACTGCAATCTAGTTCATTTTTAAATGGAGATATGAAATTCCATTTCAGCTTGGCATACAGTCAACCCCCAGTGCCCAAAAGATTGTGCTCCTTTCAAAAGTCAGTTTTTGAAACTTAGATTACATTATTTTAAAGAAAATATATTCTAGAGGATGAATGGTTTCCCAGGTCAGACCAAGAGGCCAAGCCATCCTGTAAAACCATTCTTTCTATGGGGAAATGGACTCTGAATACCACCAGGGCGCTGTATTTCCTCCACAGATGCCGCAGCAGGAGGAAGGCACGGCCCCATGATGAGGGCAGAGGGGGACCCTCCTGTGGCAGGCTGACTGTGAGGCTCCTCGTGTATAAATTGCAGAACTACTATGGTGAGTTGTGAGAACTCACCTTACCTTGAGAACTGCCTGGCCTAAATTTTCTGTATGAAAAAAGTCTTTTCGCTCAATTGTAATATGAAAGTACAACTATCATGGGGAGATGGTTGTCTTCCTTCCACAGCTGTTTCATCTGACTTCCTTCTGCTCACTAGGACCAGGAAGGCAGCAAATGTCCTCGTCTAACCCGTACAGTGTTTCTGGATCATTATAAAATGTTAGCATAATCCATAAACCTTGCATCAACCCAGCTTTCACCAATCCTCCTGACATCTGAGGAAACTGCACTTTTGTCTACAATATACATTGTCCACATATGTATCTATACAAAATTAAAACAATGCTCTTCAGGTAACAACACCCCTCTCAGATCTGTAAAGGCTTTAGTTCTTTCAAGGGAACATATTTACCCCTTGCTACCACCTTCTCCTGTTTCCATGATGAGTCATCACCACTCACCAAGACCCCTTCCCTCAACCCCTCCAACACCACCTTTGACTGAGGTCACTTCCCCAGGGAGTTGAGGTGGGGGGCTAACCTGCTTTTTCCTGGCCAGCCTGCTAGGTCTGAGTGAGAAAGTGCCTAACCCCGGAATTGTAGGAATTAAGGGAATGAGGCTCCTTATTTCCCACTGGGATATGGTCGTGGAATTCAGAGAAGCAGCAGTCTGGTTACCCCCATGGAAAGAGGAGCTAAAATTGATTCCATTTCCTAATCCTATAAAAATCAAAACCAAAACAAAATAAAGAGGCATTTACCCTTTTGAGAAAATATAATCGGCAGTATTAAATTCCTTTCAAATTTCATCCAACTTGACATTCACACAATTCAACTCTCCTTGTGGTAAACCCAGATATGATCCTTTATGTATCACTTATGTGATCACCTTTTCTTTAATCTTTTAATATGTCCTATGAAATGGAACACAGACCAAACAGAATTGCTTAAAATCAGTCAAAATCAGGCTCAGTAAGAACTTGTAGCCCAAATAACTATTCATAGGGAGGAAATCACAACAGATTATTATACAGACTTATTAAAGTAACACTTTTAAGGTCAAGAGCAGCTCTGCCAAGCCAGTATGACCGCTACTGCCACTGAATCATACTGAGGGAGATGGAGGGAGCAAGCAGTGGGGCGGTGGGACGTGGTAACAGGGCTCCACAGTCTGAGACATGGTAATATGGTTGTGAGAGCTCAATGCTAATCCTCAAATCAACAAACTATGTCACTGTTACCTTCAAGTTGTTTTCCTATGATCGCCTAGAATTTCACTTTCTGACCACCGCCTATAGTGTTCATACACTTCGTATGCAATGTAAACGACTGTATTGCTCACATCTAAATTTCTGTGTTCAAATTTAGGGAATGTCAGATAGAAACCCATGTCCAAGGGCGTATGAGCAATTCGGTTCATTTTTAAATGGAAACGTGAAATCCTCTTTTCATCTATTTGCTACCTTTCCTAAGATTGAGAGGAAGATGCTACTCAAATGATCCTTCATCTACTTCATTTTTCTAATGGCTAGGAAGCAACAGCCCTAATCATCTAAGCAAGCAGCATTACTATGCAAAACTGAATGAGGCTGTGCGTCTTCATTCGTCAACCAGAACCAAGACTGCCAGTGCTCTGCTTTATTCTGCGTGTGTAGGTGATGGAGACGAAAAGGAACCTGGGGGTGGGAGGGACGTAAATAAATGCAGATATGGGGGTAAAGTGGGACAAATTGGTGTGCCAAGAACCTACCTTCATCTTTCACAGGATTTCTCAGAGAAAATTTCTAACACCCCATAGACTGAGAATCCACACGCTAAATCACCCTAAGGGTCTTCATACTTCCGGAGGATGCAGACTAACGGAAGTTGCAAAGGTGTACCTACCACAATACCCCACACATCAGAATATGTTAAATAAAAGAATCTACCACAAAAGGCACTTTTTTCTTCTCAGGAGGTCTACAGCTTTGCTTACGGATGTTTTGTTTGCATTAAGCAAAGCTTGCAGACTCTATCATTCTGCTGAAAAGATGTCATATAAGCTTGTATTATTTTTTATCACAATTATCTCAACAAAACTTCATTATCATGTATTCACACAAAGGTGTACACATTCACACATGCATGCACACTCACATACACTCATGCTTTTTACCACCTATTTCAGAGGAAATATGGCTTAAGACAAAAGCTATAAAGAATGGCAGACAATGTCAGGGGTCAGAGCAGAGGTATCTTCTCAATGCATTTGAACAGGTCATGTGCAGTATGGAACTTCTTCCACACTGAAGTTACTCACAGTGTTATGCCTCAAAAAATGTGACTTTGGGAAAAAGCAACACTGTCCCTGAGCAGTTAACGTGTTTTCATTTAATCTAAAAGTCCATATACCCTCAAATTCTCAGGCTACTGTGTTATTTGCTTTGCTTTTCTCTTCTAGTAAAACGCAATTCAGGAAGGATTTCCAATAAAAGTATTCAGAGAAATCGCCTTTAAACACTATTTTCAACTTCTGATTCTCAATGACCCTCTTTTGTATTTACAGTGAACTCAACAAGAAACTGAAATAACTTAGTTCATTTAGCAAATAACTTCTAGACTAATAATCTCCCAAATTGCCCAAGTGGTGGGAAAACCTAAACTGTATCATTTGGCACCCAATGCCTTCTCTTGCAAAGTAGAAGCAGTTCTTTAATGTTTACTATAAACCACATGGCTACTTTTAAAATCTAAAGCAAATTCAGATCCTTGTGTAGCAACCAATAGTCATCATGAAGAACAGTGGTGTCTCCAAGTTTAAACTACTAACATTCAAGAATTACTCTGTCTTCAGTTTTTCCTTAGTTTTGGTCATAAAGATACTTCACATTATTGTGTGTGTGCCTTCCTACAACATTTTCCTTTAAAGTAATCCTTAGGGTCACAGAGCACGGGAAAGGGCATTGGCTTAGCGCAGCAGTGCGCATGTCTGCACAGCAGTGCCCTCTCGGCCGTCAGGAGAGGCTGCTTCTCACCTTACTAAGTGTCCGTCTCCCCTCCCCTTTCTGTTCCTCCGATGAGTAGACATATCTCTCAGATATAAATCATCTGTACAGGGCCTAATCCACTTATATACACAGCGATAAAGGCTTTTCCATTTTCCCCCAAAGAAACATGCAATTCAAGCTGTGCGCTAGGCCAGGCCACTGTTTTGAGGTCCTGCTACAGAATAGTGCTCTTGTCTCCAAAGGCTGAGATAGTAAATTTGGCGTTGCGTGTGGCTGGATGTCAGAGATGCAGAGGACTGTCTTCCAGTCCTTTGAAACTGAGGCTTCCTGATGCCAAGAAGACAGAAGCTTGGGCACGGGCCAAATTTTTTTTCCTTAAGGCATATTTATGAAACATTTCAAGGAAGTATTTTAAAATAAGAACAGATCATGGAACTACTATAATGTGCAATGACTTTTTTTATAGTTATATGGCACAAAGAAAACTTCTTGCTTGAATTAGGCTGGACTAAACAAAACAAATACATATATATATATATTTATATTTATATATATACGTATATATAGATCATATATATTATCTATTATAGATAAATATATATGCACATGAGAGTGCCCTAGAGATCATGAGTGACTCATTATCTGGGCAATGTCTTGTTAATACCACAATGAGAATTCAAATATGAGTTGTCCATTTCCTGTGTGTTTTTGAAAACAGGATGATGCAGGGGCATCTGGGTGGCTCAGTCGGTTAAGCATCCGACTTCGGCTCAGGTCATGATCTCACGGTTCATGGGTTTGAGCCCCGCGTTGGACTCTGTGCTGACAGCTAGCTCAGAGCCTGGAGGCTGCTTCGGATTCTGTGTCTCCCTCTCTCTCTGACCCTCGCTGTCTCTCTCTCTCTCAGAAATAAATAAAACATTAAAAAATTAAAGAAAAAAGAAAACAGGATGATGCAAAAACTACTGTCTCATCAAACAAGTTCAAGTTTACAAATATCTCTGTAGAAGAGAAGTACCATTTGATAACAACTTTCCAAGTTCAAGCCATTCAAAAACTTGTAGGCTTACTCATTAAATCTTATGATTTAAATAACAAAATTATCAGAAAATGTTGAATTTATTTAGATCATCATGTAGTTTGTTTTTCTTTCATTATCGGTTTCTAATGACATTTTACCTGGTTTCAAAATTTGAATTCAGGATTCAAAATATAAAATAGAACCAAGTTCACAATTAATACAATTATTTAGATAATTCAAGTAAAAAACGTCCTCATTTGAGTAACCAGATGGAGGCAAAGTGGGTTTTGAATTTAGGTAATGGTCCTATTTCCCACTTAAATTTGTTTCTGTAGATCTGGTTGGGGCTTAATTTATCACAGGGAATATTTGGTACAGGAAGTCTTATCTACAAATCATAATAATCAAGCCACCACAGACCGAAGAAAAGATATGAAAAGCAATTATCCAATGAACCTGAACTATGGCAACATCCAAACTTGATAAGTTAGGTTTACAAATCTGGATCATAACTACTGCTTATTTGTGAATAGCCACCATGTCTATTTGAATAAACTTAGTTCAGTGATCAATGCACAATCCAAACTAAAAGTCACTATGGGAACATACCAGTTAATTGGCAGTTAATTAGGAAATATTTAAGTACCACAGAGCCACAGACTTCAAATTCCAACGTGAAACCAATTCAGATGGTTAGGGAATTAATATATTTTTTAAATCTAATTTTTATAAAATAATAAAGCTTTTCAAATCACAAAGCTACATATAATGTGTTATGTGTGAAAAATATTGAACGAATAGTTACTTAGGTTGTGAAAAATTCAAAATGTCAGTGGAATATAAACCAGTTTTAAACAGATACAAAGGATTTATATCCCCTTATATGCAGCTGCAAAGTGTCCTGACTACTGTGTATAAAAAACAATATATCAGAATGCTTGCTTCTAAGCACTGGAATGTCTTCTTCTGAAGAAGCTCTACTTTATTCTCCTTAAACTTGTGCCTGTGAATTCCTTCTACATTTCAAGTTTTCCCACTAGCCTGAAGATGACGTTTGAGGTTTCCACGTTTCTTCTTTTCTAGTCCATTTCTGAATAAAAATATTTATTTTTAGCAGTTTGCTGCTAAAACTTGAAATCTTGTAGCAGGAACTCAAAACCCGGTTATGTAAGCAGAAAAGAGAAGTGCCAGAGCCACTGAGGAGAAGACATGCGGCGTTGCTTACTTAAATCCCCATCCTGTGCCCCCAAGGACAATAGCTGCTACCAGGATGGCACCAGCGATGGAGCCTATTATGAGATTGGTGGCACTAGGACCTGTGACAAAGGATCATGGGAAGAAAGTCATATGAGCCATCTACTGTTGTTACCACAAGGGAAAGGCAATTACGCGGTTTCAGGAGGTAAACACTGCATAAAAAATTGCTCAACACTTAAATTGCCTTGATTTACTCAGCTTCATTGCACTTCCAACGCTATGGAGAGCTACTGCTTGGATACGAATGCCCCTAAATCTAAAGCTTCTGCATCCCTGACAGTTCAGTTCTGTTAAATTCACCTTCCGCAGAATTTGAAGCATATGTACCCCAATTGCCAGTATCACCCGCCTCTCCTCTCCTCCTCTTTCCCGGTATCATGAATCAAGGAAACAAAAGAGCACAGGAAGAACATGGGTGCATTAGAACTAGCTCAATCTGACTGGCAAAGGATGGCAGGAAAAGAAGGAAAAATATTCTAATAAAGTGCTCTTTCAGGCAGCACTCAAAGTTGTCTAAATGCTACATTTTTTTTTAACTCCTACTTGGAAACAATTAACATTTCGAAGCAGAAGGTGGTGGGGCGCCTGGGTGTCTCAGTCGGTCAAGTGCCTGACTTCGGCCCAGGTCATGACCTCGTAGTTCGTGAGTTACAGCCCTGCATGGGGCTCAGTGCTGACAACTCAGAGCCTGGAGCCTGTTTCGGATTCTGTCTTTCTCTCTCTCTCTGCCTCTCCCCCACTTGCACTCTTTCTGTCTCTGTGTCTCTCTCTCTCCAAAATAAACATTAAAAAATAAAAGAAGTGGGGCGCCTGGGTGGCTCAGTCGGTTGAGTGTCCGACTTCAGCTCAGGTCATGATCTCGCAGTTCATGGGTTTGAGCCCCGCATCGGGATCTGTGCTGACTGCCAGCTCAGAACCTGGAGCCTGTTTCAGATTCTGTGTCTCCCTCTCTCTCTGACCCTCCCCTGCTCATGCTGTCTCTCTCTCTCAGAAGTAAATTAAAAAAAACATAAAAAAAATAAAAATAAAAGAAGTCAGGGGCGCCTGGGTGGCTCAGTCAGTTAAGCGTCCGATGTCAGCTCAGGTCATGATCTCATGGCCTGTGGGTTCGGGCCCCGCGTCGGGCTCTGTGCTGACAGCTCAGAACCTGGAGCCTGGTTTGGATTCTGTGTCTCCCTCTCTCTCTGCTCCTCCTCCGTTCATGCTCTGTGTCTCAAAAATAAACATTAAAAAAATAAATAAATAAATAAATAAAAGAAGTCAGAAGGAGGTTACTAATAAAGATGTGACTTGGAAGCTAGAGGCATTTCTTCACTGAAAGGATCCCTACAGCGTTTAAACAGTCTGCGGTTCCAAAGGCAAGACGGGGGGAAGCGTAAAACTCATCTGGATAATTCTGCAGAAATGGAGAAAAGATTCTGCAGGCTCAACTGAGACTATCTTTTAAGGTCCCATTTGAAATTTGAGGCTTGGAGATATAGTTTAAAAAGGGAGCAGAAAGGACAGCAAGGAAGAAAATACAAAATAGAGTTTCCATCAACCATCCGAGTAAGAAAGACTTGATACATCTGACAGCCCATCCTCTCCACTTCACAGGGGAAAACGCCTTAGCTCATTTTTAAATGTAAGCAGCATTAACGTCAGTACAGGAATTATTTTGCACATCACATCCTTCAGGATGCTAATAGGTATAGCACCCCTAATAGCAAAATTCTTCTGATTGTAACTGAATATCCTGTTTCAGAAGTCATAAGGCCAATTTTGCTATTTCCCCTGAAATCCTTGACTTTGTGCATATGTTCATTTCTGCATAAAAAATTCTCTTTTCTGCTCACATCAGTGCCCTCAACTGTGTACACAAATGGGTGCCACGCTAAAATTGTGTGTATCGTATGTTTTTATTCAGAGACCACCCAGGGCTCGTGAGGGCGAGTGGAAAGGTGGGAGACAGCTGCAGTGGGGGGGTCTCAGGGATGCGGTCTCTTCAGGCTCGTGGGCTTGTGACTCATTCTCAGGACTAGCCACTGCAGTTCCACAGAACACAAATCTCAGTAGCCTTCAGAAATGCACAAATAAGAATAAAGAGTAGTAGGAGAGCAATCGAAGCAGGTTAGTTACTCTACATTGAGCACTTAACTCTGTGCTGGGTGCGGTTGTAAGCATGTGACAAACATCTCATTGGATTCTCACAAAAACCATACGAGGTAAGAATTATGATTATTCCTGTTTACTAGATGAAGAAACAGTGGCTTCTAGAATGTAGTGACAGAGGCAAGATTTGAACACAGATTTGTCCGACTGAAAAGCTTATGCTATAACTCAAGGGTCAGCAAACTACAGCCCACTGGCCAAATCTGGCTCCACCTCCTGTCTGCAAAGGAATGTTCTTGGAATACAGCTATTTTCATGTTGTTTACATTTCTTTTGTGCTAAGACAGTAGAGTCCCAAGGTTGTGACGCACATCCTGTGGCCTGCAGAGTCAAAACCATTTACCTTCTGGCCCTTCACAGAACGTTTGCTAACCCCTGCTCTCATGAAACAGTCCACTTACATGTATTTCCTCCCCACGTTTTAACAGGGAAACACAGTTTGAAATAAACATTTAGAAAATATTTATATTTCCATATATATTATGCTTTAGACATGATTTGTACTTTACTAGCTCAGAAAACAGGTTGGAATTAGAATCAATACACAATTCATGACAGATGAGTCCTGATTTACAATTATAAACTAAGGAGTAGAAATAACTCCCCTCAAAAAAAATACCCAAACAAAAAAATTCCAAACCTTCTATTCATGGAATCCTTAGTGACTAAATGAACATTACACTATTAGCTAAGCCAGGAAGTGTTAAAACAATTTATATTGTACTATTGTGGATAAAAAAACTATGATTTAGCAATTATGACAAAATTTAGAATTTAAAAGAAAACAATGAGTAAACTAATAAACAAAAATAGCGCATAAGCCAAGAATAATAAATAACAAATCTATTTTTAGGAAAAATAATACACTTATACAGACTTACCTGTCACAACCAGAAATAGCCACAAACTAACAGGACTGGAAGGGATGATGAAAACAGACACTGGTCACAAGGACTACGCTTTATAACAAACACCTTGGGGTTTGCCTATCTCTAAGGCTCAAAGGGAAACTTATTAAAATTCATCCCTTAGTTGGTACTTTGCAGCACATCAAAATTATGGTCAATAAATAACCTAAAAAGCACAATTGGGATGATTTTTTCAAAAACTACCTTTCTTCAAGGAGGAATTTCACATAAATGCATATATAGAGTTTCCCCTGGCAAATGGAATGCTACTTTCATATATAATTCAGTCAGCAGATCTACGGTGAAGTTTTACAAGACAAAGTTTTTGTTTTCTCTACATGGTAATTCTGCTCTTATGCTTTATTTTCTACCAGCTAAAGAGAAACAAAGTATCGTGTCCAGTATCTCTAGCTGCCCTGGGTTAATTAGGTTCACGGTCTGTATGATGGGAGGGAAGCTAGCAGGTGCAAATCTGGTCCAGGTTCTTCAAACCAGGGGAGAGAAGGTTCAGGTAATCTTCAACACGGAGTGGGAACTACGGGCCTGCTTCCCTTGCACTATTTCAGTGCCTGGGTCTCCCAGTACTTGTATGGAAGAGCATCTGTGGGCTGTAGCTCCTGGGACTAAGGAGGAATGTGCGTAGTAAGATCAACATGCCCATGGTCTGGACCAGTTGAGTAGAGGGTATCTGGTGATTCCTTAAGATACCAGTAACTCATCCCTGGGCCACTGTGAAGTGTGACCACCATGCCGGTGAACCCAAAGACAGCATGTGAAAGGGTATTTCTGTCATTTGTAAATGTTCTCCCTGTAATTAGAGACGGGGCAGGGATCATGATAATCTTTTCGTCTACAGATCAGCAACTTCATGAAAGTAATATCCCATGGAGAACTGACAGCTATTCAGAGGGTTGGATCAAGTACAGAGCAACCGTGAGAACACAGAAGAGCTGTATTTCCGTGAGAAATCAACAGGCAAGGGACACATGATTTATTTGTGCACTGGCTATTTTTAAGACAAAGCCACTAGATTATTGCAACTATTTCCTTAATGTTTTGCAGGTTTGGATAAATAGCTTTTTCTTTTTCATGTTCTTTGGTCCCAAATATTTACATAAATTTCTAATTTGAACTATCAATCTATTTTATATTTAAAAATGAAGGCAATATCCTAAATATCTTCTTAAAAGAATTAAGCCAAAGCCTCCCATATCACTTGAAATACATGGAGAGAATATTGGTGACTATCATTCAGGTGATCTTCAAAAGAAGCTACAACTATTAATAAATCCTAGTTGTATATGTGGATTTATTCAGTGAAAATTGCATTCATGATAAGAATACTAATAAAACACTCACATAAAAGCATTTTTGTCAATAAAAAATAATGACAAAAAAGGTTGTTTTAAAATTACTTTTGTAAGTAGAAGAACAATGGAAGCTTTTGGACCATTGTCTTAATTGTGAAGACATTATAAGCACCCCAGTATTATTTTATGCCCCACATTGTTCCAGACAGGAGAAGGTTCTTCACTGCACGAGAAAAACACACGGCACAGACACATCCAAATCACACCACAAGTTGCACTTGCAAGGGGAACACATCAACGAGACAAAACATGATAGGGGTTAGGTACCAACAATGGTCAGCTCACACACGAGGAGCCAAACAGAAACACTCTGAAACTCACAAAGATGCTTACTCTATTCCCCACCCTGTACCTCCAAAAATCACCCCCAGGGCCAGAATGGTGCCTGCCACAGCACCTATTAGCCTGCTTGTGGCCATGTTCACTGTGTGGAGGGAAAACGGAGATGTTTTTAACAAAGGAAATGAATTACACACTGATTTCACTAACACACAAAATAATCTATTCAGGAAATGCTTTGAAAGTCAGTTAAATACTGACATCTTTGCTTTAAAATTTAAAATGAAGGTCTACATACACATTGAAAATACTGAAGAACAATTTCGAGGCTAATTTAACTTCAAGCTCTACAAACCCTACTTAAAAACATCCTCTCTTATAAATACTGTTAAACATATAAATAATCTAATTGGAGTTATAGTTCCTACGAGGAATGAGTTGTCATTAAACTGTCATTTAAACTGCAATAACAGCAAGTCTGGATTTTAACTACAAAGTAACACACCAGCAGTATACTTTAGAAATTTCTCAAACTGTAACATATGCCTAAGAAACTGCATTCTTTTAAACTTCAGAACTTATCATTCAATTTTGTGAAAATTCTTACAAATTTAAAACAGAGTATCTTTAAAATTAAGTACATTTTCTCCTGGAAAAGTGTATTTCACATAACTCTGCAATGTTTGGGTTTCGTTGTTGTTTACAGTTTCCACTGCATAAACTATTTGCTCAGAGAAAGTCGGGGTCACTGGGAAGTACTGATTGCTTCCGATCACCCTGTGGTAGATTACTGAGTGGAGACACGCCCTGCCCCTGCACATCACCACTTCTGTGCTGAGCTTTGAGCTTTCAGATGTTGCAAAAAGGGCCTGCAGTGTGCAAAGCTCCCCAAGCCGCTCTCTGCACAGGCAAGAGGAAGTTTAGTGCCGAAGCAGGAGGGCAGATGATTTAAGATTGAGTCTGTGTGTGTGCGTGCGTGCAACCGTGCGGGCATATACACACTTTATCTCATAACTCCATGCGATCAAAAGTGCTGGCTTCAAACCCCTTTACTAATGAAAAGAGAGATTAACTTTGACAAGCCTGCATCACACAGATTGGGTGCTGTGAGACGGTGAAGTTAAACAATGAACCACGATTTGAACTCACAGTTTTTTAAGGCTTAGTATTGTGTTCATTGACCTTTTTGCCCCACTACTCTCCGAAAGAAGAGAGAGAACCTTGGATGGCCCACACTGGTGAGCAGCTGTACTTCACTTAATTGCAGGCAAACAGTACGAGTAAGAGATTCTAGTTTTATCCTCAGCTAGGCACAACCTGAGTTGTTAATGAAAAGCAAAAAAAAAAGGAAACAGAAAATGGAGAAAATTTACTGAGGGCATTGAGGGTAATGGAAAAAAGACCTACATATAAGGCGGTGGTGATGTTTTCCAGATAAGACAGTACATTATAATTCAAAATAACCAAAACCATATCTCAGATATCCAAACTGTGGAGCCAAATACTGGAATGAAAGGTATTACAAATATGAATACTCACTTTTTAAGATCTTAGAAAATCACTGCCTTCAGAATACTAAATTAACATGGATGTATTATTTTATAATTTGGGGGTTTTTTTTGCTTAAGATTTAGGCATTGGCCCTCAGAGCCAACATACCTGAAACTCCTATTACCTCTTCAATTTTTATATAAGCTACGTATGCTAAATTGCAGGAAACACACATGCACACACCTGTAAAATGTGGTAGTCAATTAATATTTGTTAATTTTTAAAAATTATAACTGCGTGAGTGATGAAGATAATAACAACTTAAAAAGGCTTTTTTATTTGCTACAGATGTAATTCCTCTCTGTAGCATCAAAAGAATGGGGCAATCCGTCATGTGGGTTTTCGAAACCAGCCAGAGGAGTGGGGCCTCCTTATAGATGCTTCAGATACACATTCCACAGCAACAGATAGAGTGTGTAATCTCTGCTGAGCAAGAATAATCACCGCCAAATTCTTAACTGATAACTACTTCTAACACCAAAACAAAATTTTAAAAAGTGGGAAAAAAAGCTTTTTCGAAAGTCTTCCCCCTCCTCATTTGCTCACTACCTTTAATTCTGGTGTGAAAACGTATGTAAAATAGCCTTGACTCTTTACCGTGACACTTAACAGGGTTATCTCTTCCAGTGGGTGGTGTCTCTATCTGCTTTTAAACGGACATGAATTAATTGCGTGGCTCACAAGTGGGTGGATTTTTTGGGGGACAAATTTGAAAACAGAGGTGTCAGCTGCTCCTCACAGCTACAAAGGATTTACCTTCTTATTGAAAAAGAAACAGAAAACCTCTCTTGGACCTTTGGGGGTCAATGCTCTCCTTTTTACCTCTATACTAATTTACTTATGATATAACTATAATTGTTCATTCATTCATGCATTCATTTGTTCATTTGTTATCTATTAGATGGGTTTTTTTTGCTCCAGGGACTATGCTGGGTCCATGATGATATACTTTACTTTTCTTTGCATCTAGCCAAACTTGGAGATGGAACTCATAAAGACTCTAGCTAATAACACAATCCCGCAATTAGGGATTCAACTTTGTTCTCTAACTCTTTAACATACTTACCTTCGTGTTATAGCTTGTTTGTGGAAATTCTTTATTTCCTAGCAGTACGTCATTTTTGTTTTATTAACTTCTGTTGTTTGTTGGTTTATTATTATCATTGTTTTTAGTGTTGGTTCCCCACTATCTAGGCTCACATGTACTAAAAGGCAGAATTTTTGATAAGGATATAATATTAAGATACAAACTCTAACTTTTCTCCTTTTGTTAAGATATTCTACTTTATATGTAGAATTCTTCCACAGACCAGTCATGCTTCAGATAGCGTGAAATTGCACTTCTGAAACTGAGGAGCTATTTTTTCTTACGTTTAGAGAGTTTCTGAAACAAAAAGGTGCATTATTTCATCCATGTGATGCTAATGAGCCAAAGGCGCTATAATCCTGCATCCTTAATACTACAAAGGCAGGAGGCATCAAAGCCATCATTTAAATTCTATAAACCAAAGTTCTTTCTGCAGGGATTTATGATTTTCTAAAATTTAAGGTCAGAAATAAATACTAAATATATTCTCTGTATTTTAGAATACAATATTGGCATGACAAACATATATTTTCTAGCTCCATATTTCATTGTTAGACATACAATCAGATCTCCTTACTCTTTTCCATGAAATTAAAAAAAAATAATTTCACTTCAGATACACTGGGACAGATGTCTAAAAAGATGAAAAACAAATTAATTTCATGTAAGAATATTATTTCAGTCAGTTTATACTGTCAATGGAAATATCATGGAGTTTTTCTGAATCCCAACAAAATAAACTCAGTTACCAAAAAATTTTAAAACCTGGTAAATCCTTAAGTTATGGATGAGGCCATTACTGATGAGAAAAATACATAGGGGATACATAATTTTACAAGAGCATAATCATATATAACTATAATATCTCATATCTAATCATCTGAACTACAAAATCAAAGATTTGTGCACTCACAAAGGAAATTATCAACAAGATGTACACAAAGATAAATGTAAACGCTAAATAATGCTCTTTAAGGTATTAAGACTTAGGAATTATTTTCAAAATACTAAATGCTAATAACATAATACTCCCCTGAAAAGCAATGGATGAGCTAATATGCTTAATCATGACTTGTTCATGGTCTCACTCTTTCTACTTACTACTGTGCTGTGAGAACCCACAGAATAACAACACTTAGTTTGAAGTGAGGCAGTCAGTGTGCAATAACAGAAAAAATATTAGGCTCAAGACCAGGTGCTCTATGTTTTACCCTTGGCTCTGTTACCCCTGATAATTAAGTTAGTTTTCTCATTTGTAAAACAATGAGTCTGGATTGAATGGCCACTTCTATCTCTGATTTGATGACTGCGGACATAATGACAGGGTCTGACCAAAGCTTCCGCATCTCTGCCCTTCCTTATCAATGAAAACATGATATGTATCAGTTTCTTTTCTTCTCTTTTCCCCTGTAATGAGGATGCAAACCATTCAGTGAGAAGAATTCCAATGTGCTGCATAAGAAGCACCATGAAAAGATGCCCACAAATGGACAAAAATTATTGGTACTTCTACTGACTCTCCTATAGTATGTGGGAGGTCCAGGCCTTTTAAAGATTGCAAACCTCCCTCTTACACTGTTGGTGGAAATGCAAACTGGTGCAGCCCCTCTGGAAAACAGTGTGGAGGTTCCTCAAAAAATTAACAATGGAACTCCCCTATGACCCAGCAATAGCACTGCTAGGAATTTACCTGAGGGATAGAGTAGTGCTGATGCATAGGGGCACATGTACCCCAATGTTCATAGCAGCACTATCAACAACAGTCAAAACATGGAAAGAGCCTAAGTGTCCATTAACTGATGAATGGATCAAGAAGATGTGGTTTATCTGTACAATGGAATACTACATGGCAATGAGAAAGAAGGAAATCTGGCCATGTGTAGCAATGTGGATGGAACTTGAAGGTGTTATGCTGAGCAAAATAAGCCAGGCAGAGAAGGACAGATACCATATGTTTGCACATATAGGTGGATTAGGAGGAACTTAACGGAGGACCATGGGGTAGAAGAAGGGGAAAAATAGTTAGGGAGAGGGAGGCAAACCATGAGAGACTCTTAAATACTGAGAACAAACTGAGGGTTGATGGGGGGTGGGGAAAAAGGAAAGGGGGGTGATGGGCATGGAGGAGGGCACTTGTTGGGATCGGCACTGGGTGTTATATGGAAACCAACTTGACAATAAACTATAATAAAAAAAATAAAGGGTGCAAACTTATTCTACCCTATCAGGACAAGCCAAAATAATTTCTTTCAGTGAATTCAGTGGACACATGCTGGGAGAAGAGGGGCCAGAAGAATCTTCATAAGTAAAATATGGGAAGTAAAAGACAATGTAGAAAACATGAGTGAAGGGGTGCCTGGGTGGCTCAGTCAGTTGAGCATCGACTTCGGCTCAGGTCATGACCTCACAGTTTGTAGGTTTGAGCCCCGCATCAGGCTGTGTGCTGACAGCTCGGAACCTGGAGCCTGTCTTCAGATTCTGTGTGTGTGTCTCTCTCTGACCCTCCCCTGCCCACACTGTCTCTCTCTCAAAAATAAATTTTAAAACATTTAAAAAATTAAAAAAAAAGAAAACATGAGTGAAGTAATATGTAATAGGAAATCTTTTTTAAAAAAATCTTTGCTCACGTGGTTTTTGCTTTGAAATGCTATTTCTTGCTTTTTAATAATTTTGGGTTGAGACATTGGAGCAAATAAACCAGTAGTCTTTAAACTGTGGGTCAACAAGTGCAGAGTAACTTCAATGACAATATTTTTATAGCTTTTTAAATAATAGATTAATTAATTTATTTAATTTACATCCAAGTTTGTTAGCCTTTAGTGCTATGATGATTTCAGTAGATTCCAGTGATTCATCCCCTATGTATAACAGCCAGTGCTCCTCCCAGCAGGTTCCTCCTCCCTCAAGCCCCTTGCGCATTTAGCCAATTCCCTCCCACAAGCCCTCCAGGAACCCTCAGTTTGTTCTCCATATTTAAGACTCTCTTATGTTTTGTCCCCCACCCTTTGCTTTTATATTATTCTTGCCTCCCTTCCTTTATGTTTATCTGTTTTGTATCTTAAATTCCTCATAAGAATGAAGTCATATGATACTTGTCTTTCTCTGATTGGCTAAAATTTTGCTTAGCATAATACCCTCCAGTTCTCTCCACATGGTTGCAAATCGCAAGATTTTATTCTTTTTGATTGAATAGTGTGTGTGTGTGTGTGTGTGTGTGTGTGTGTGTGTTCCTACCCAGATGGGAGAGTTTGAATTTTTGTTCTTCCAGAAACTTGATGTTAAAGTAAGAGAAACATGCAAAGCACACTGGCTCATTTCTGACACCCTCATCAGCTGAAAGAAAGTCACGGAGTTCTCCTTTATTTTTACTAATTATGTTTTGATTCAGAGGCCTGCAGTTGTATATGATCTATCTTTCATGCCCATTTTAATAATAAAAAGGGCAATATTTTCTGTTTTATTTTTGAATTTTTTCCTCCATAACAAGAAAACACACTAAAGTTACATAAAACTTAAGTATTTTTCAATACCCTGTCACTGTATCTATACAGAAAAGCCTTCATCCATGGGTATGACAGGTCACTTGGGTCTTGCCCCCTGTATGTGCAAGCAGTTGAGAAGCACCCAAACACTGTGATCCATAAGGCAAGTGCCGGGGCACCTGGGTGGCTCAGTTGGTTAAGCATCTGACTTCAGCTCAGGTCATGATCTCGCAGTTCGTGTGTTCGAGCCCCGCATCGGGCTCTGTGCTGACAGCTAGCTCAGAGCCTAGAGCCTGTTTCAGATTCTGTATTCCCCTCTTTCTCTGACCCTCCCCTGCTCATGCTGTCTCTCTCTCTGTCTCTCAGAAATAAATAAAACATTAAAAATTTTTTTAAAAAATAAGGCAAGTATCAACCAAACTAATTCGATCATGAGAAAGAATATATGGTAATCAGTCAGAGAAAAACCTTGGCACCTCGGGAGCAACGTTGGCACCTATAGTCAAGAAAGTACAGATTGTTTCAGTGTTTTGAGTTCATGACCTGCTCCTCTTCAGCAAGCAATATAAATGGTTACTGATAAACTAAAAATCAGCACTAGCACGCACAGTCTTATTTCCTTTACATGTTCCCAAAGGGAAAGGATGTACTATTTATTGAGTGCCTACAATATGCCAAGGGTATGCTATCTTTTAAATAGTAGGTGGTCAATAAAAATTTGCTATCTGGATACAATTAGAAGTAAAGTATATAATATCTCTCATCATTTTCTTTTAACTAGAATATCAGAAACAAAATCATAAAACCCCATAACAAGGTGTTAAAATTTTGATTTCTGTTCTTCCTCATTTTACTAATGTATTAACAGATTTTTTAATAGGATATGAAAAGATATTAATAACCATTATAGATAAAGCTATTATTCAGTCATGCTAAAATTGCTTGACTTTTCTGGTAATCTAATAATTTACAATAATAGCTGCACTTCATATGTAGTAATTAATGGTTTTTTCAATTTAATCAATATTAGCAGAGTCTTGAGGATTTTAACAATTTTAGAACCAGTGGGTACCTTTATGTTAGTGACTCCATTGTCTTCATTAATAATGAAAAAAGAAAACATGCAACAGAAAAGAAATACACCAGAATGTGTATATCAGTTACCTCTGAGTTTTGGCATTAAGGGTGATTTTTATTTTCTTTTTAATCTTTTCCTTATTTGCAAAATTCTCTACCATAAACAAATATTACTTGAATGGTCATAAAACTTATTTTTAAAAGATAATATAGAAGAGCACCATGGGGAAAAGGAAAACAAAACAGAAGGCGGCTGTGAATCTCCTCTTTTCCAGAATGAGGCTGTTTGCTTTACACCTCCCCGCTAAGCTTTCTAGGCATAGGTGGGTGAGGGAACAGGGAATAGACAGAATCAGACAAGTGATAACCCCCGACCCCATGTCATGAAAAAGGACAGAGTCTAAGCCACTTTAGCTCTGTTCATCTCTTCTTTATATATCACTTGAAGAAACAGCCTCTAGATCTTTAAGAGAATCACAGACGTGCCACGGAGAGAAAATTTGGAAAGAATGAACGTCTGCTTCTCTTGTCAGAGCTTTAAATCTGCTCTAAATCTAACTGCTGAAGGTGGATCCAAGAATTTTTTGTTCCAGTTTTAAGGTAACTAAAGACTAAATGTAAAAGTGGAATTAGTTCCTTTTTACAAATAGCAGTAGAAGAACAGAAATAGACTGTGAGGGTGTGACTATGATTCTTCTTACAGAATTTCAATAGCACAGGCATATTAAGTAAATGCATGGAGAGTTTTTAGCACACCCACTATTACTGAACATTACACATGCCCCCGGATCAGCTAAATCTCTTCAGGAATTGAGGATCATGGAGCTTCATATACTTTTCAAAGTTGTATCTTCCCCATATTTTCTCAGTGCTGAAGTTCAGAGAGTTTAAATGAGCTCTCATGCAAAACTAAGCAGATCAAAATAGCACTATTTCTATATGTACTTTTCCTACTTGCAGGAAAAGATCATGATAGTTATTTATAAATACCATTAGTGGCACCATGAAAAAGAAGAACATGATGTATGAGGTCACTGGGACACATCCTTTGTTCTAGAAACTCTGGCTTCTCAGGTATGATGCTATAGATGCTCTAATAAGCCTATTGCAACAGAGGACTTTTTTAGATATGTGAAGTCATGTGGGGGCTTGGGAATGAGGGGATAAGGAGAAAACGATGACCGTGTTTATGACAAAGAGCACATTATAACAAATATAACAGAAGAGAATGGGCCTGAGACCAACCACTTGGGTACTGGTCCCAACTCTGTCTCTGGCTACCTGGATAACTATAGGATGTCACCTGTCTTCGAGGCCTGGGTGTTCTTATCTGCAAAATGGTTCTAGATGGCCACTGAGACTCCATCTAATTCTAAAATTCTAATTTCTCTCTTTCTGATGGCTGATTAAAACATAGTCCAGATGTTTTATATTCTCTTTGAAGACTTAAAGTTCTGTGAGGGTTTTCGGGGAACCTGGGTGGCTCAGTTGGTTAAGTGTCTGACTCTTGATTTCAGCTCAGGTCATGATCTCACAGTTCTTGAGATTGAGCCCTGCGTCAGTGTCTGTGCTGATAGCACAGAACCTGCCTGGGATTCTCTCCCTCTCCTTCTCTCTCTCTGCCTCTCCCTCCCTCATGTGTGCTCTTGCTCTCTCTCTCAAAATAAATAATAAACTTAAAAAATAATATAGTTCTGTGAAGCTTCTCAACTTCTTCCCAATCAAAAGTGTATTTAAGCAGAGCACAGAAGACAGCAATTTCCCTCTGGAGGGATTCTAATATTGAAGAATGTCTAGAGTCTCATGTCTGCCAAAAAGATTTTATCTATTAGAAAACTGGCATAGTGTAGACAAACTGTAAAATGATTAACATACGTGGTTATGGAAAAAGAAGGAGGTTTATAGGAAAGAAAGGAAACTGGGAGGAAGGAAATTGGTATATTTACTTCTTCCTAATCTCAGTTCTAAACTAAAGGAAAATTCAAACATTTCAATACATCACTCTAGAATTCTGAATTCTGCAGTAACATGAATTATATATTTGAATGACAAAAAAGATATTCTGATGTGTCTCCTTTCAAACGTAATAACTTGTTATATTGGCGTAAGTGGAAGGGTACCAACAACTTGAGTATGCAATGAATTGAAACTGAAATCACACAAACCCTTGGGTCCTTCATCCTTGGGGGGGTGAAGGTTCCTAACTGGATCCCGGATACTGCAGTCTGTCCCTGCCCAGGTGAAATCACAGATGCAGGTGGCTTCATTACTACACACCTGTGAAGAACAAAGAACAGAAATGGGACAATTTCATTGTGCTCTTAAAAAATTGTTTTTAATGTTTATTTATTTTTGAGAGAGACAGAGAGGGAGCAGGGAAGGGGCAGAGAGAGAGGGAGACACAGAACCTGAAGCAAGCTCCAGGCTCTGAACTGTCAGCACAGAGCCTGATGTGGGGCTTGAGCCCACAAATCATGAGATCATGACCTGAGCTGAAGTCGGACACTTAACCAGCTGAGCCACCCAGGTGCCCCTCATTGTACTTTTCTGAATAATGGTGATAAATGTAAAAGAGACATGGGACAGGGAAGAAGCTTTTAAAAGCCATTTTGAATGTTTTAAGTCCTCCATGGTTGACCAGAGGAGATAACATATACATAAAATTGTCGAGGAGTGTTTTCTTGTTAATTATAGAGAAATATCCATTAAAAGAAGAAAAAATGTTTTTTAAGATTTTATTTTTAAGCAATCTCTACACCCAACGTGGGGCTCAAACTCACAACCCTGAGATCAAGACTCACATAACTCTACCAACTGAGCCAACCAGGTGTCTCAGAAAAGAAGAAAATTTTATATTAAATATTAATTGTTTATATTGATATTATTTAGGTACACAAATGTCTGACAATGTAGGTTTTTTTCAGAAGTAGTTGTTTCTAGGAATATACTTCAGAAACACATGCTTAATTCAAGGAATTAAGAGATAAAGGGCTCCAGCAGCAGGGCCAGAGATTAAAGACCAGACGATATAAATCACCAATGCATTCTTTTACCTCACCATGTCCAAATGGGCACCACACCCACCTCCCCTGACTGCCCTTGGTATCACCCCTCTCTCAGGCAGCCAGGCTGAAGACCCTCCTAGAATGATTTTTGTCTCCTTTTGTTTGTGCCGGAGACCAAGCAGTATGCTGGAATGGACTTGTAATTTACATGAAATAAACAATCATCTGCCAACTATAGATAGAGGTGTTTAAGCCCTTATCTGCCTGTGAAATACATTCAGAGGCGGATCATTAGAGATGATACACTGAATACCAGTTTACTGGTATAAGAAGCTTTTTAATCTGAAATGGTCTAATAGCATGGTTGGGATTTACAAGGCTGAATTCGACCTTTTATTTAACAAGATGAAAAAATGGGAGGAATAGTAGAGAGTTAAGGGCCTTTCTAGACATTAAGTTTTATGATGTTTTCAGAGGAATAACTGAAATGTTATTTTAACATAGTGATTATTGAACATTCACTATGTGCTAGGTACCTATGCCAAATGCTTTACGTATAGCATCTAATTTAATCCCCATACTAGCACCCTGGTGGCTGAGAGAGGGTAAGTGCCTTATGTAAAGTCACTAGGAGACCAAGAAGCAAGCCAGGACTCAACCCATGGTTCTTTCTAGCCTCCAAAACCATGGTCTAAATCACTAAGCTATACTGACTGGTGAGTCTAGGATTCAACCAAAGCCCCAACTCTAAGAAGTCATTAGGCATATCCTTCTAAGGCCTCTCTGCCTCGTTGTACTCCATGTCATCCGCTAGCTAGCTATATTTTGAATTATTTGAGTTATTTTTGCCTTCCTTGCAGCATTCTCCTTTTATGTTATTACTCTCAATTTCTTCGTGTCTCTTTTTTATTCCATTTCTAAAGTCTGTATACATTTTGAAATATCTTTCTTTTACTAAGCTAATTTAAATAATTATTAAAATTTGTTTCTAGATATTAACCCTCAGTTTGCCAGGAAGTGTCTGCTCACTTTGTTCACAGAATTACAAATACATGCAGGTGTGAGTAGAGAAAGTATCTTCGCTTCAGCTGGTAATGGTTGGAGCAGAACTATACAACTTTAAACATATGAATTAGATCAGTGATTCAACCTCTAGTCTATGTGATCTTGTACACACGGATACTCAGTATACATGCTGAGGAGCCAACGGCAATATGGAGAGGACTAAAGTTATTCTGAATGGCATGAAGTAGTTCACGTGGGGTCTACAGTTCTTTTAGGGACCCTATCAGTTTCTTCCACCTCTAGCTGACAAGGTATAGACAATGTGGGAAATATAAATAGCCAATGATAAAACAAACAACACAAATAAAACCATACGGTATATATGCAGATGAGGATACTCTGGAAATTATCATAGCCAGTGCATAGATACTGGCAGCAGGCACAAAAGGAGAATGGCTGAAATGGAAGTCTGACTACTGTGAACTTTGAGGCTGCCAGACAATAAAGGTTTGAACTGAAACACTGATGCCTACTTACCCCATGGCCTGAACAGACTTTACCCTTGGAATCAAGTGGGCAGCTACTCATATTTAGGGCCTGAATCAGTAGGCACTTCCGATCTAAACACATCATGGATGGACCACATGGCGTTCCATCTTCTACATAGCCAACATCTGTATCATCATCTAAAATCACATGAGCACCACTAAAAGGAGAAAGATATTCATACAACCATTAGCACCATAGTTAGAAACAGAATGCCAACACGAATGAAGCTTGCTCTTCATGAAATTAAAGAGGCCGTCAGTGGACATGGATGGCTCCTAGAATTTCTCTACCTCTCTCTTCCTTTCTCCTTTCCGACGTCCCTCAATAAAAGAGCATGATGACAGGAAATATTTTTCATTGCCATTATTGCATTGCATGCCATTAGGCAAAAAATGTCATTTGCACAAAGTATATTCTAAATCTTCACTTGTAGTCGAGACCAGCATAAAGACTAAGGGGGAGCTGTCTCAGAACAAAAGAAGCAAGCTTTTACACCAGCCCCTCCAAGGCTTTCAGGTGAGTCGTGGTACAGAAAGGCAGACGCTGAGCCAAAGAAGCAAATGAAAATACTCTGAGAATCATTATGATTACTTTAGAGAACTGGATTATTTATGGTGGAGAGACAAAACCAATTTGTCTCTACTGATATTTCTTTCTAAAACGTCAGAGTTGGGGAAAACCTGAATTTGAAGAATAATCGATGCTATAATGACCAATAGAGTAACTTGCTGAATATTTTACCAATATACTAGTTTAGAAGATATAATTTACTTAGGCTATCATATCTAAAGATGTGTGAAAACTTACACACTCAAAGAATGCATCTAAGTAACCAAATTATGATTTATTCCAGGAAGGATCTTATTGTCTGGGACCTGGTTAGAATTGTTTACAGAAAAATTAAAAAAAAAAAAAAAAAAAAACAGCCATCATTTGAGCAAGAGAACATTTTTCAATTTGCTCACCCAACCAATTTACTAAATCTTCTTCAAAAGGTTTTTTTTTTTTTTTGATTTTTCCAAATCTTACATTCACTCACAAAAGATGAAGGTTTGCTACTCTAAGGATACTACAGATTAAAGTTTGCAGATGCTAAAGACAGTTCTGTGGGGGAATCCCAGACGTTTGGGGCCACAACAGTACCATCTGCATGAGTACCATCTTGGTTTAAAAAGTAAGCCTCACACTTCCTGTGCCCTATACTCACAGATAACTGGATATCAAATGTATGCCTACAACTATAAATAATATCTTAATAAATATGCTCTCTATGTTGAGTATTAAACCATCTTCTAAACCAGAAATATGTGATAAAAAATAAAACACTCAAGAGTGTTCAAATAGTGACCTATTACAATGCTCAAAGCTTTAACCGTGGGTCAAAGTGGACACTGTAACTCTATTCAACAATTATGATTACAAAAAAGGCCCTCCTACTATTAAGTGGTCCAATTTTTGAGCAAATGTAATTTGTAAATCAATATACAACTTTGTTTCTTAACTCTAAACATTTAAGGTGATCATAAAATTAAAGTCAACAGTCCTCTTATGAAAAGTAGAAAAATTTCACTTGATTTTTCTGAATTTGTCATTTTCATGATCCATTAGGTCTTCAAAAATTTAATATATTACCTGCAGTCAATCACTCGGCCTTGATGGTAGAAGGAAGTTGGGATGATCTCACCCTGAAGTTGACCAATGCGTGGAGCTCGAGTAAGATTGGTACAGAGTAAAAATCCACAGAATACATCACTGAGCATGTCAAATAAAAACAAAAGCAGAACAGGATAGGAGGAATCAAGCTCAAAATAATCAAAACTATTCAGCCCACATGTATTCAAAAATGGAATATATTTTCTTTCCTTCTAAATAAAAAGATGTGTTCAAATACTATTGGTGGGCTATGACCCACACCTTCCTTGCTAAGAGGATCACAGTTTTACTTGGGTAGCAACATGCCCAGCTTCTAGAGGCCAATCAGGACTGGTGTCTGAGCTAGTCATGGCACCTCCCACCTCTACACCCACTTTCCTAGCTGTCCCTCTGTCTTGCCCTAAGAGAGCTAAAAGTAGCCCCTGGGTGTGGTGACTTGAGGAGAAGCCAGATAGGAAGTTGCTGGGGAGAACGTTGCTTTCTGGATAAGAGGTTCAAGCCCTACAGGGAGAAGACGTTTTGTTCCCACCGCCACACTGCCTGTCTCTAAATGTGCATGCTTTGTATCTAGCTTGCCATCATGAGATCACAAGCAGGACAGAAAATCCAACATGCTAAGGGTTCGAGATCATCTGGGTCCTTAGAGACGTTGTTAAGTGACACCCCCCCACAATGAGAGCAGCCCCCTCCAGCTTATTTGTTAAGTAAACAATGAACTCTCCCCTAAAAAAGGGCGGAGAATTGAAATGCCACATCAAAGCAAAGGAAACCCATGTCCAATAAATACCCAAAAATGTACTAAATTCCATTTGCAAACAGGGAAGTGCAAATTAAAACCACAATAACATAGCAGTTTCTACCCACCAGAAAGGGTAAAAGTAAACCATCTGATAATACCAAGTATTGGTCAGTATGTGATTCAACAAAAGTCTCATATGCATATTACTGATGGTTGGGTTTACTAGCATAGTCATTTTAGAAAGCTGTGACATCATCTGGTGGCACTGAAAAGACATATACCCTCCGACCTAGCAATTTTTCTTTTAGGGATAGGCCTTAGAAAAACATGTACAAATGTGCACTAAGTTACAGTAGAACACCCACAGCAGTATGGTTCCTAACAGCCAAAACACGGAAACAACCTAAATTCACACAGAGTGGAGAAATACATCATGGTATGTGAATATGAATATGAATGAAAAATAAAACAAATGAACAATAAATATGAACAGGGACACATACCATCGAGGATGCTTAAAATGCTGACCTTAAGAGATAAAATAATATATGAAGTATGATTCCTTTTATACCAAAACCTTAGGCAAATTATATGGTTTAGGGATGAAAACGTAGGCAGCCAAACTCTAAAAGCCAGGAAAGTAATTGCCATAACTGGATGATAGTACCCCCAGGAGAGAGACAAGGGCACCTGGCGGGGAAAGATACATTTTCTGCGATGCTGCAAGTTCTACTCCTTGATCCAGGTAGGAATGACATGGAGGTTCGTGTAATAATCATTTGGCAAACTATATATTTGTGTATTATTCACCTTTCTGCTTACATGTTATATATCCCAATTTTTAAACATTTTAGAAAACATGCATTAATTTTCTTTGACTCCTTGGTGGATGCATGGTTTATAGATATTCAAAAGCTATCTCTTACAATGATCCAATTGAATGCCTCCCAAACTTTTTGAAGTGACAGAGACATAGAGAAATGATCAGGTTTGTCCAGGACATTCAGCTAATGAATGAAGCTAATGAAATCCAGGTGTCCAACCACATACATTTTTACTACTTTAGGCCTCATTCCCTCCTACTGTCTGTCACCTTAGAAAGAGGAGAAATATTTTGGAATATCTGCGCCTCACTCGTGAGACATTCGATGAGAAGTTCTGGTCTATTATTTTGGTTTAATTTTAAAGAAATTTTGGTCAAAGATCTGTTGTCTCCTAAGACCTCATCCACCACCAGAGACTACGTGGAATAGCAATGTTTCACAAAGCACAACAGAGAGATCATTAACTAGAAAAATAAAACTCCTTGTTCTGCTTCAGAACTGGGAGAATCCTCATGGTTATGGAAAGATAAAGAAGGATATTTGGCCCATAGCTTAATGGTCCCATAGATCATGTCCTTGAGTTAACCTTAATAAACTATTAAATCACAATTTTCACTTTCCCCAACCAATCAAGGGAAAATATGACCAGTGTGCTCTAAAAATATCTCATTTCCTGAGTAAAGATGCCTCCAATATGCACTAACTAGATGGTTTTTAGAAGGTGATGGAGAACCTGATATAGACATTACATGCTTAACTAAATCAAATGGTGTTAAATGGTGTTGCACGCACAAAATGATCAAAAATGTATATTACTTCACTTTGAATTGTTCCCAAGATATATACAGTCCACATATGTTGCTTGTAAAACTCTGTGTATACTAGTATATTCGTAGGCCATACCTTCCAGCAAAAGTAGAAAGTTAAGACCCAATATTATGTCTTAATACTTAGCAAAGTGCCTTTCCAAACAAGCATCAAGTAAAAGACAACACGTGAGAAATGTTTTACATAAATGTTATGAGTCTGTGCCATGGCAACAGCTTGGTCCATAGCCATTTGCTTCTAAATTGACTAATGTGTTTTTAAAATTCATACTGTAACAACCAGTAACACTAATTTTGTGCCCAATTCCCATTTGAGCCAGGGCTTCTGAGTCCCTCACTGTGCCCCTGAAGCTGACCACTCACTGTTTGCTGCACTGGATCCATCGGTCTCCATCCTTCCCACAGTTTCCCTTCTCCGTGCCTTCTGTA
This sequence comes from Hyaena hyaena, assembly GCF_003009895.1. NCBI lineage: Eukaryota > Metazoa > Chordata > Mammalia > Carnivora > Hyaenidae > Hyaena > Hyaena hyaena. The sequence continues at coordinate 862,835 of NW_024081330.1, forward strand.
TTCAGCTTTTCGTAACAGAACTTGTCAGACCCTGAAGCCTCTTTTGGAGATGAGCAAGAGAAGAGAATTTGTTTTAGTTATCTTTGTTATGCACAACCAGTAGCATGCAGGTAAATGTTTAACAATGGGTTGTCCACAAAAAGAAAAAAACAAAAACAAAAACAAACCGTGACTCGTAGCATTTGCCAATTTCCATGCTGTAAATACTGTTGTATAAATTTCCATGGTCTAGACACATGGAAATTACATGGCTAATTTCCAGCTATCAGTATGATGGTGACAGGCTTCTGAAATTCCTGAAAATTTAACACTCGGCTCTTGCAAGCTACTAGGAGACAGGGCTAACACACCACTGTTTTTAACTTGAAAAACAAACTGATTCCCAAATTCTTGTTTGATGGGTTTGAGGGAGGGAGGTAGGAATGGCCATCAGCAGGAATTAGGGAAAGTGACATACAGAAAACTAATAAAAATTTTTAGGCCTGGTATACATTAATATTAAAAGATATTATAAAGTATTAGGCAATTAAGATTTTATGTCGACTCTTGGGTTTTGATATACAAACCCTCTAAAAGACAAATATGCCTCTAACATCCTTCCTCTGTCAAAACTGGAGCAATGAAAGTAAATCTTTCAGTTAAGTGATATTTGCCAAACACTGAAATCATTCCTGCGGGGGCTCTAATAGTTCCTTCGTGTACTTTCTTTCCTTTGGGAGTGACCCAGCCTCCACCACAAGACAGACCCTTTTCTCTCTGTTGTGGTTTGGCCCCCATGAGCTGAAGTTCACTGGAAAGGCACTGTAAATGTCAGGAAGAGAAGGCGTGCATTAACATTTAGGGAATGTGCTGATATACATGACCATGTACCCAAATCTCTATGTGTCTGCACCTCAAGAAGGACTTGCCTTTTTTCCCCTTCAAACTGAGAGAACAGAATTACAGAATTTAAAAAATAAGCCATTGTATTTTTCTGGGGTAAAAGAACAGAAAGCTCAAAGAGGGGTAAAAGTTAAATCCAAGGCACACAGTAAATCACAAAAGCAGCTGGACAATGAACGTGACTATCCCACTGAACCCAATCTTTGCAAGTGGGTGTGACGTCCCTTCTCTGACAGACAGATCACCGAGTGACACAGGTGGATTCTGATGACAAGTCCTCAGCTTGAACAGTTGTTTTCTGTGGTTCTGTGATCACATTCACCATCCTCTTTGTTCTCATCCTTTTCTAGAGTTTTGGGGTTTTTTTTTAAACATTATTCCAGGAGCATCTGGGTGGCTCTGTTGGTTAAACATCCTACTGTTGATTTTGGCTCAGGTCATGATCTCATGGTTACTGAGATCGAGCCTTGCATCCAGCTCTGCACTGATAGTGTGGAGCCTGCTTGGAATTCATTCTCTCTCTCTCTCTCTCTCTCTCTGCCTCTTATCTGCTCATGCTCTCTCTCTCTCTCTCTCTCAAAATAAATAAATAATCATTTAAAAATAAAATAAAACAAAACACCGCACTGTACATGTCTTTCAGCAGGACTGCCAGAGTGGGATGGTAGGCAGAGAAACCTATGTGCAGCCAACAAGCAGAAAATGTGACTTACTGGTCCCCCAGATGTGCTGGCACTGGTTGTCCCGGGTCTTGCACTCCCCGTTGTAGCAGCGACCCTGAGGACAGCGACACACATTAGGAGGCCCACGCAGAAACAAATCCATTTCCCCCAGATTTGAACTGCAAGATCGACTTTTGTTGTGTTAGATAAGTTGATTGTTTTTCACTCCATGCCCCAATATTTTCAGTGAAAATAAAAATCACAGACATCTTAAGGGAAGCACAATGGACAGTTAAATTCTAAAACCCAGAACAGACCTCTGCATTACAGCTCTTGAAGGCAAAATTTAATCATCTACAATTTTACACTTTATGGAAAACAAAAGTTGGTACACTTCCTTGGGTGATTCCAAAATGACTTTTACCTCCTTTTGGGTGTGAATGGTAATTACAACATGGCTTCAGGAAAGAAAAAGCCACATTATCACAGATAACAGCACATTATAACAGATTTTCCCACAACAGGCTGACATTATTGAAAGAGGGTCACAACTCAATAAATTAAATTCCTAATTCTTTAGTTGTTACGTTTTTTCCCTTGCCCTCAATCGGACAATTTGTCACCAGGGTTAAATATAATACTATATTTAGTATTTGATATGGTGTGAAGTAACGCTGAATTAGAAGACCATTGCAGTAGTTTATTGTTCTTTGAGTTGCAATTTCTCTTCAAAGTTATATTTATCAAAAAGAAAAAAAGAACCCACAAACGAATCCTTTTGAAATTACATTTAAAGCTAATAGCCCAGCATACCTGATTCTGATTGCATGCGTACCCGTCTTGCTTATGAAGGTTTGGTGGGCACTGAAAAATATAATGTGTTTCCTTAATGTTCAACATAAATACCTTCAGATTCTGTGTACGATATATAAAAATGCAATACAAAAATCAAGCATGGTGACTATATCACTGGGAACGTTTAGAAAAACATGAGTAATCTTAAGTAGGTTATCCAAACTAACTCTTCAAATAAATTAATCCATGCAATGGGTACTCACATGTGCTTGCACACAGAGTTAAAAGTAGAAGGAATTAAAATGGACAACCAAAGAAATGAATCATCTTGTTACGGAGGAGTGGACACATTGGAGAGCTAATTCACAAGACCTTTCTCAGACCTGTGAAATGTCACATCTGCATTCGACACCCCTGATGCTCACCCATGGGCCACATCACTGAGAAAGAAGGAACACTCTTTCAACCCAGTGTCAGTGATGCATCTCCATACATCTCCGACCTCTCAAACTACAGGCCTGGCACTAGAACAACCGTGGTGGGAAGGTTGCTTCTTTCTCCGGATCTATTTATCAAACCATTGTGTAAAAAGTACACTTCATTTTCCCAAAAAGGTATCCTGAATAAATTAAAATGTTTAGTCTCTGCATTTTATTTGCCACATTTGAGAGACCTGAAGACATGTCAAGCCAAAGGCTCTAGTACAGTGTTCAAAGCAAATATGAAGAGAAAAAAGCAATATACATACAGGTAAAGCAAGTGACTAAGAAACAGAACAGTGGGCCCTGGGTCCTCCCCATGTCTTCACCTGACAGTAAGTGACAATTCCGCTCTTCCAACTGGACAGGCTCCACACCATGAAGTCATTTTCTGTTTCTCTTTCTCTCACACCCTCCTTCGAGTCTGTCAACAAATCTCACTACCTCTCCTTTCAAAATCTAATCACCGTCTGACCACTTTTCTCCACCTCCACTTCTAACACTCAGTCCAACCCACCATCATCCCTCACCTGACTTGTGAATCAGCCTCTGCTGACTGCCCTGTTTCTACCCTAGTCCCCTTCTAGTCTACACAGCTACTGGAGTGTCCTTTTAAAGACATAAACCACGTCACGTTACTCTTCTGCTCAATGGCTTCCCCACGTGTTCAATGGACTTCAAAGTTCAACACAATATGCACTTTGCATCCCCCCAACTCCATCCTCTCTCCGACCTCATCTCTCCTCTGCCATGACTGATGTGACTCTGCAAATATGCCAGACATGCTTCCACCTCACGGCCTCTGCCCTTGCTCTTTCTTCAAACTTCCCTCCAGATTTCTACATGGTTTGCTCTCAAAAACTATGACCCCTCCCATGTTGGCATTCTCTGTTCCCCATTTTCTGGTTTCTCCTTCTCGTTAGGATTTATCACCTCATAATCATACATGTCACTTGTTTGTTTGTCTTTGGTCTCTCTCTCCCCCCCTCCATGTGAGCTCCAGGCAGTCAGGGATTTTATGTTTTGCTCCCTGCTACCTTTCAAGTACCTAGAACAAAACCAGGCTCAATCATCATTGAGTAGGTGCTCGATTAGTACTGGCTAACTGAATAAATAAATGAATGACTTATGCAGATACAATTAAGTTACTCTGTTCTCCACATATCAAGCTGTTTATCAAGTTCACTACAGAAAGGCAACAGAACTAATTTAGAATTTATAATTGCTAGGAAGCACTAGCTTACTAAGGAACACTTTGAGATAAAATGCTTTGGTTTTACATCTTTCTAAAGAAAAACTGACTTTCATATAAGCTTTCATTCACCACTGCTTTTCAATCAATCTGATGGTGACTATTCAAAGGACATAATTATCAGGACTAAAACCTGGCATACTGGGCCAGTGGCACAAAAACAGAGATCTGGCCACAAAAGTGGCCTCTTTCATCATCCAAATCCACTCAAAACATAATCATTATCTTATTAATCAACTAACATTAATTATTCACTTACTCTGAGCCAAACACAATCAGACTGAACAAAAATGCAAAAGAAATGTTGCTACTCAAATAGGTATATCAGGGTCTAAAATAACTCGATCACATTTGACTTTTGTGATGGTTCAATTAAAAAAAATTTTGTAGAATTCTTTACTAATTAAAAAAAAAAGCCCTTATTATAAACTGTCACGGCCTCATGCAAACTTTGTAATCAATTTATTTTCAGTTTAGGCTAATAAAAGCAAGCTACTTATTACTGACATGTTTAACATGGGAAATTATGGAATGTCTTACATTCTCTGGAGACACGTAAAACAAAAGAACCATTAATCTGTATACTTTGTTCCGCTGTGAGCAGAGCTCTGAATTCCATCTCTAAATGCCATTCCAGCCCCCAGTTTCATGCTGTTGCAGGAAGGTTCACACGAGGCAGACTTCAGCAGTGCAACAGCATTTAAATGTGCTTATTTTAAATTGTGTTATGCCACCCATTTAGATGCCATATTTTATAGTGCTAACAAGAAACATTTCCCACATCTTTCAAAAATACCTTTATTATATCACCCAGTATTATTTGCCAAGGATTTCTCTCAGTTGCACAAGTATTGTTTATTCTGTGATAAACCGTGAATTTAAAGTGCAGCTCAAAGGGATCAGTAAATGCTAATATCAAAATTAACCAAAGACATGAGATACAAGACAAAGTCATAATGTTGCCCATGATACTGATTCTCAGAGATCCCATTTTCCTAATCATAATTAGTATCAATTAAATTCAGAGTTCACTGCCTGCTACAAAGCAGAGTTCTGACAGATCTTCCTTTACCCCAATTATCTATTTCAGGCACATTCTGGTCATGTAAGGCTATTCTAATATGCCACTGAGAAACTAATTGAATAGTATAATTTTCACCTTACACACATGAGGCAAAAAGAACGTTTTAAAAATTTAGGCAATAGAATAATAAGTTGAACCTAGAGCCCTCATTATAAAAGCTTTACTTCCAGTAAATTCTATGGCAATTCAGGAATTAAACGCTGAAATGAGAAAAGCTGTACTTTGAAAAGAGCTGAACACACAGAACCAGAACCATATATGATGGGTATAAAAATAGTAGTATTCTACAAAACTAAAAATACAACTCAGTGGAGCAGTGTATCGGGATTGTCACAAAACATAAAACTTGGCACAAAACCCAGAACCCACAGTTCTTACACTCTTTCACTACATCATAGGAAAACTGCAAGGAAGCCTATTTCCATATCTAAGGAGAAGAAACGGGTAAGCATAAAGTCAGTAAGAAATAGCTTGAACATATTTCACTATATCACATCCTTAAAAGGGTCCCTCTGAATGTGGAGAAACGGGTACCCTCCTACACTGTTGGTGGGAATGCAAACTGGTACAGCCCCTCTGGAAAACAGTGTGGAGGTTCCTCAGGAAACTAACAATAGAACTTCCCTATGACCCAGCAATAGCACTGCTAGGAATTTACCCAAGGGATACAGAAATGCTGAGGCATAGGAGCACATGTACCCCAATGTTCATAGCAGCACTCTCCACAATAGCTAAAACATGGAAAGAGCCTAAGTG